>NW_017731506.1:1348946-1438259 GCF_001890085.2 Hipposideros armiger
ATATGTAATCTTCTTGTGTGTAAACCTTTAAAATAAATAGGCAATGGTTCCCCCTTCCTTCCTTCCTTCCTTCCTTCCTTCTTTTCTTTCTTCCTTTTTCTTTTAAAATTGGCTTCTGAGGGGTTAAAGACTGTTTCCAGCTCTCTATGAGACCATTTTTATTTTTAGAAATGCTGTTTCCATTGCTCATTTTCCCTTTGTAATCAGTGTTATTCTATCCAATTCTCTAAAAAGTGTTCTTAGTAAAGTTAGATTACTGAATTTATGCATCGATCATGACACTAGCTGTCATATCTGTATTTGGAGTGGTTAAAAACCTTGGGTTTAGGGTCCTGGATTTGCCCTATCATATGACCTTGAGCAAAGTGTTCAAACTCTTTAAAATTTGTATTCCAAATCTGTAATAAGAGACATAGCAGTTGTAACTACTTCATTGCTCAGGAGTAGCTACTCATACTCCATAAAATCTTCAAATTATGAAGATTTAATGAGATGATGGCAAAAATAAGAAACACACACACACACACACACACTCACAGGAGTGTGTGTGTGTGTGTGTGTGTGTGTGAGTGTGTGTGTGTGTGAGTGTGTGTGTGTGTGTGTGTGAGTGTGTGTGTGTGTGTGTGTGTGTGTGTTATCTCCATATATCTCCAAATCTTCATGCTGACTTTCAGAATTGTTTTTACATTTTGGAGATAGAAGGAAGATTGTAAGTCAGAAGGCATAGGATGGGACCTGACTCCATTTCTCTCAGCTTGGCTATCCTGGCAGAAAACTGTATATGTGTATATTATCTCTCCAGTTGATTCTTATGTGCAAACATGTTTAAGAACTATTTATCTAGAACATTGTCTTGCCTTAAAACAGAGCCGGTTTTAACACATAAGGATTCCCATCCTACTTTTACAGTGTTTTGGAGAACTTGAGTCTGGAACATTTCCCAGTAATTTATTCCAAATACTTCTTATTGTCATTTAATTTTTCTTAAATTGTCATGTTAAATCATTTATGATACAGGTGAACATAAAACCCTTTATAATAGCCTGTGTGAAGATGAGGCCATTTGACCTTAAATTCTATTGTTTGTGGCTATTTGTGTGTGTCTATGAACTGCTCCCTTGACTATGTGGATTTCAGTTTGAGTCACAGAGGATGCTTTATTATGTATATTTGTCTGCATCAAAGTAAAATGAATGTACAAGCACTTTACTGAAATTTACAGGGAGGAAAACCAGAAAAATTTCTGTGGGAGGTGACAAATGGACATTAATAACAGTGTACTCATTATTGTTAAATTACATTATATAAAACATCACAGATATTCTTGGGCGTAGTATGTTGTCTTGATTGATTGACGTGGGAACATATTTATGAGGTCTTTCATAGATCCACTGATGAACAGAGTTCCCAATCTCTCACTATGTTGGTTAGGACTCTATTGGTTGTAACTAATAGAAACTCCAGTCAAACTAAAATTTAAAAAGGAGAGTGAGGTTTTTTTTGTTCTTATAAATAGTGCAGGGATGAATCTGTTGACCTATCTCTGGCATAGTGAGATTTAGGGGTTCATAACATGTCCTAGGATTCAATAACTCCCCTATATCACTGAGCCTGACTTTTCTGGTTGGTTGGTTTCATTCTCAAACAGGCCCTTGACTCCATTTCCCCCAGCTGCGACATCCCAGCAGAGAGAACACTTCTCTTTCCCAATAGTTCCAGTAAAACTCTCAGGGCTAGGTCTCATTGAATGTGATTTGGGTCACATTTCTGACCTAACCACCACAGCTGTCAGTGATTGTCAAGGCTTAACTAACATGCCAGTCCCTCTAGGGATGGGGTCAAGCACATCCCCAAATCACACGGAAACTGGAGACACACGTGATTCCCTCAAGGAATGTTGAGGGGCTGTTATCAGAAGAAGAGGAGACATGCTGAGCATCCAAAAGTTGACAAATATCCACTACTTCTCATAAGATCCAGAGTCCCTTAATTAGGAAACCTCCCACCTTGAAGATTTTCACCAGTGAGCCTTGGAAGGGAACACTACCTGAGACCTATTCTTTGGGGGGAACCTAGTAATTTCAGAAAAGATTAAACAGTTTTTTAATTTTTCCCCAGCCTCTTTCTCTACCAGTTTATACAATTCTGGTCTATTTGCTTGTCGGTGTGACAGGAAAGGGAGTTGAATTCGTCCGAGGCGTTTGCGTTATGCTGAATGAAGTACCATATTTAATTATGTTGTAATTTTTTTTTAAAATTTGAGTGGAATAAATTGGACTTACATTTAAGTTCATGGAGAACAGCTCACAGGAGAGAGAATTGTTTTCTGAGAGTCTCTCTATGCCAGTAGGTTTATAGTTAATAATATTCCATACATTATAAGTCTCCTATTATGTAAAAGTAGACATCCCATTTCGATGCTAAGCAGACTTTCAGCAGACAGTGGTTTCTCTCTTTCCTTTCCCTACTTTTCCCAGAAATTCATCTTTCAGGAATCAGTGCAGTTCCCTGAGTTTCCTATTTAAAGTCTTCTGGACTTCCTGGAGTAGCCCCAATCTCATGCACTCATATCACCTCAGTAAAAGGAGATTTGTGATATGCAATTAAAAGGTTATTTTACTATTATGCTTTGATGGTCTTTATATGTAAATAAATTAACAAATCTAAAAATAATAAGACCATGATCCCTAACTTGTGTTTCAAAAAATATGGTCTCAGATGCCAGGCAACCCATCTTCCCAGCAACACTTGCTGTGGATGAGGTGCAAGCAGAGATGTGACATGGCCATCCCTTCTTGGTCTGAAATAATTCCCAATAAAAAAGAAAATCCCATTGGTTGTCCATCATGTGCATAGTACTTATCCTTGGTACCATGACTTAAGATGCATAGAAGACCCAACCTTTGCTCTCAAGGATGTTAAAATTTATGGAGAAATGGGGAATTCATAAGAGATAAGCAACAGATATTTCAAAGAATAAACATACAGTGTCCCTGGAGTATAGGTTGGTATAATCTCTTTGCAGGACAATTTATCAATATCTATAAAAATTTAAAATATAAAATCTATAAAAATTTAATTGAGTACCCAAGAAATATATAAAAAAATATTAAAACAATAGTCTCCAAGTGTGGAAGGCATTTCCAAGTATGATATAAGCCCCTTAATATCAGAGACTGATAATTAGACTATACAAAAATTTCTGCATGACAAAAAGTAGACAAATGGCCAATTGTAATTTATAATTCACACAAAGGGCTACTTTTATTAGTATATAAAAGTCTTCTACAGATCAGTAAGAAAGAGAACAGTAAACCAATAGAAAGAATAGACAAAGTACATGAATACTCAGATCAAAGAAATTGAAGTATAAGTAATTTTTAAACATATTAAAAGATGCTTATTCATAAGAAGAGGTACTCACATTAATATCATAATAAAATACCACTTAATCTCTCAGTTTGGCAAAAATTAAAAAGTTTCTTTACACATTATGTCTTTTCTGGTAAGGTGAGAGAGTATGGGGAAACAGTCACTCCTATAAATTTGTGTTGGGAATGTAAATTGGTACAACCTCTATAGAGGGCACTAGTTTTAGCATAGTTATCATATTTTACAATGCAGCTGTCCTTTGACCCAGTACATTTCGAGAAACGTATGCTCCTTTGAAAATATTTGTCTTTTTGCCAAATGATCTGTGTGGAAGATTATTTACTGCAGCATTGTTTGAACAAGCAAAAAAACTGAACGTAACCTACAAATCCATCAGAAGGGAACTAGCTAAATTAAATTATGGCATATCCCTCCATATTGTACTGCTCAGTTGTAAACACAAATGAGAGCCTTTTTACAGGCTGATACAAAGCCATCTAACCGAGAGATATGGTTCAGTGAGAAAAATAGAGGTGTAGAACATTGCATTTCTCGGCATACCTTGTTTCCCCCAAAATAAGACCTAACCAGAAAATAAGCCCTAGCATGATTTTTCAGGATGCTCATAATATAAGCCCTACCCCAAACATAAGCCCCAGTTAAGATGATCAGGCAGACAGGACTGTTTGAATAAATGTAGATTTTTGTACATGAATAAATGAATAAATGTAGATTGTTGGAGCAAACATTAATATAAGACCCGATCTTATTTTTGGGGAAACGCAATATACAAGAGGTGCTGGGAGCTGAAGTTGCTTCAGGAACGGGAGCTGAATGGCTTTCAGGCAGGCGTATTCTGGAAGCTTGCTCTTTCCTAAATATACTTTTATATTTTTTATGGTTGTATCATGTGGATATACTCAATCTTCAGAATTAATATACTTTAAAATACAATAAAATGCACATATGAATTTATGAAGCAATTCTACTACCAGAAATGACTCCAACGCATAGTTTATAATAGCAAAATGCAGACCATTGGTAGCAGCTGTGGAAAAGAATCCCATGTGTGGGGTGTGGAATGCTCTCCAAGGCATAGTGTTCAATAAAAACAATAAAAAGCTACAGCAAGTTGCAGAAAAATATATACTGTGTGTCCTTTATGATGCGCATATATATATATATATGCTCTTTGTATAGACATGGGACAATCATGTGTGTGAAAAGGCACACAAGGTATTTATCAGTGACAGACTCTGGGCAGGAGGTCTGGCAGCACTTGCTTTGCAATGGATCCATTTATATACCTTATGAATTTTAAATTTCTATGTCCAGATGATAATTAGTCAAACAGAGAGGAAAACATAAAGACAACAACAGACATGGAGCTTTATTGGTTTGTGAACGGCTGAGTTGACCTTCTGGACGAAGAGAACCATGCTGAGTTAAAATTAGTGTTAACGGAGGAGCCACGCTCATCATGTGCAAGCCGTAGCCCTGGAGATCCATTGGGGTTCCCTAGGATCCCAAAATGACCACACAGACAGAAAAGGCCATCTCAGAAGATGGATGATTCTACATTTTGAGCAATATTTGGCTTAGTTTTTAAAAGATCCTCAGCTATAACAATTTCCTTTTCATAGAAAATGTTGCACTTTTTAAATCATCTGTGGAACTTGACAGGCAGAAAGGGGAAAATGCTGACTTTTCCACATTGCCCATTATGCAAAACTCTGAAACGTTTAGAACACAAGAGACACACGCCGCGAGCACAGTGACCTTCATCCATTTTCGGGCGGCTGTATCAGAATTCCCACTGCTGATGTCCACGGCCAGCAGGCGACCATGCCGCCGGTCCAGTGCCGCCTCCACAGCAGCCGGTCAGCCGAGCGTGTGCATTAGCTTTTGGTGTAAGGAGAAGCGACGGGGCATGATGGTGGAGAGTGAGGTGTGTTATTCAGGGTCCGGTCTCAAACAGAGGAGGAGGGCCTGGGATGATGTCTGCAACCGCAGCTCCCATGGTGGGGAGGAACACTCACAGAGATGGGGTCTGGCCTCTGGGTGTGAAAGTGAAGTTCAAGTAACCATTAGTTGCACATCTTGAGCCCTTTTTATCACTTGGGTAAAGTGTCTGTCAGTCAGGGGTTCTTGCTGCGTTTTCTGGAAGAAGACTGTCTAGTTCTGGAGTTCGTTTTAAAACTGCATGACATAGGGACACATGCTCTTCGCCATTTCCTCATGTGACCTGCTATGTTCAGTCAGGAGTCTCTGTACTTGTGTCTCTCTCATCCTTACTAGGAGGCACTCTCCATCTTTGCTCATCTTTTTGCTTCCTATTTTAAGTCTGAATCTAACCACAGACTCCTTGACTTCTGAGTGTCGTGTGTGGCCATCTTGTCTAACTTCCATTCTCCCTTCTTCTCAGTCCCCTGGGGAGCCATTCCCTCCTTGCTCAGTCTATGCAGTTCACATGGGGAGGTGGCTGGTGCCCCTGAATCCAGGACCAGAAGCTGGAATCAGCACTAGTGAGCACCCCAAGCCCCCTTGGCCACAGTGGTTTGTGGGTGCACACATGACCCAGTTGGTCAAAGTGGAACAAGTCCTGGGATGGGGGAGCTTCTGGGACATGCTCTTTCCCACCAAATTTGAACTGGGGAGGATGTGAGCTGAACCACTCATGGATCACTGCGTGGGGCCTGAGAGTGAAGGGCACACAGCAGACAGCCGAGCCCAGAGATACAGAGACAGAGCCTAAGAACGTGCATTGTGTGACTCTTAAACCTGGCCAGGCCCAAAACTGCAGCTACCCTGGACATTTTCACTGCAAGAGTACCCCAAACCCAATTTCCTTTTTTCCCTTGATCTCCTTAGGCTGGGTTGGGTTTTCACTCATCTGTAAAAGAGAGAACTCTGACTAAAACACCTCCTGTGAAGATACTGACAGACACAAACCTGGACAGGTCTTTACTCTTTTCAGACATTTACATCCACATTAGCTACTTTGTTCTTCCAACAACCCTGTGCAATAATCAGGACAATTTATATTAATTTCCATTTATAGTTGGGAGAACGGAGACTCATGGAGGTTAAATTACTTGCTTGGGGTCCTAGCTGGTAAGAAAGAGCCTGTTCGGGAACTCAGAGCTCTGGATTTCATGCCCTTTGCAGGACCTCCTGCGGTATGAGTCTGGGTCCTTTGACTGGCGTGCTCTCTGGTGCACTGCTGGCCTGTAAGCTTGGAAGACCGTGCAACCCTCCTCTGATGACGGCCACCGGGTGCCCTGCAGACTCAGCCAGAGAGTGTCTGGGGCCTGGTTAGCTGATTTAATGGGAAATAACGAGTCCCCATTCCCAAGGAGTGCCAGAGTAGAGTTTGGTTAACTGGGCGAGGTGGGCACCAAGGGGCAGAACCAAGGAAAGGGAGTCTGAGGGGAAATGACCTTCCTTGGCCACAGAGCAGCTTTGGAGGGATGACTAGGTGGCAGCATTTCCATTATGGCATTGCTGCATTTGCTGTAAGCATCTGAGCAGCCTGGACCTTGGGCCTGTGGGCTACTGACCCAGATCTTCCATGCCCTGGCTGTTGCCTCACTGATCTCACTGAATACCAGCAATAACTCTGTGAGGCTGGTATGATCATTTCCATGGTACAGAGAGAAACTGACAGTCGAAGTTAGTAAAGTGCCCTGTATCACACACTAGTAAGTGGTCCAGGGGAAACTGAAATTCAGTTCCTTTGGACTCTTAAGACCCATGTACCCTTTCCTCACCTTTTCCCACTGCCACCTGTGCTCAAGAATAATATATTCACATGCTTTTTGGTTATAAAAGAATAGAATATAAAGTATTTCTATTTTTTCTTTTTTAAATCAGAAGATGGAAGCCATTTTGTGCACTACGGAAAGATAAAATTCCTGGATGAGGATTGACGTGTTCTCTGTACGTTTATCATTGTCTTTGAGGCATGGAGATTCAAGGCCCCAGACACCAGACTAATTAAAAGAGCTGGGTCAGAAAGTGACAAGGAAGCAGCACCAGTGAGCATGTACTGTAACTAAGGCTTTTTTTTTTTTTTTTCTTTTAAAGGATCACTCCTGCTGACTGCAAAAGTGATTGCCATTGGTTCATGATATGGGTTCCTGGAGAGTGACGCGGTCACGGGGTGAGCTCACGCCCTCTCTCTCTTCCCACATCTGACCTTTGCTGACCCCTCCACCAGCTCATGGATTTTCTTTTTTGGGCTTTGGCAGGTACTTTGTCACACTAATCTTAATCAGATCACTGTGTAATTACACAAGGACTGTCAGGAGATTTTTGGTTGTCATCTTCTAACAAAATGCAGATTATGTGGTGTGTATACATAGAATTACTCTGTAATTCAAAGTAAATTGACATTTAATTTCAATTTAAGTACACAGGAATTACAGACATGACAGATACAGTCTAATTAAGAAGCAAAGTATAAGGATCTGTCTATGGAAGGAAAATCCATATCATGTCACACTTTTAACAGAATCAAAATAATTTCTCTGGGGCAGCCAGTTAGCTCAGCTGGTTAGAGTGCAGTGCTCATAACAGCAAGGTTATCAGTTCGATCCCCACATGAGCCATGGAGTTGTACCCTCCACAACTAGATTGAAACAACTACTTGACTTGAAGCTGATGGGTCCTGGAAAAACACACTGTTCCCCAATAAAAGTTTTTAAAACTTAAAAGAATAATTTTTCTATATTTTTGTAGAGCATGTGTAATAACAACAGTAATAATTAAAAGTGCAATTCTGGCCCATGCACATATTTTGTCTCACTGAATATTAGCAATAACTCTGTGAAGCTGATGTGAACACTGCTATATTGCAGAGAGAGTACCGACAACTGGAGAAGTTAGTAATGTGCCCAGTGTCACACGCTAGTAAGCGATCAAGGTGAAGTTGAAATGCAGTTCCTCCAAGGCACAGGCTCAAGAACACTCGTGCTGCCGTTGCTGTCACTTCTTGGGAGAGGGGCAGGAGGTATGGGGTAAAATACCTGGCCTTGGTCTATGTGGCCTGAAAAAACAGCTTGTGTTCCTTCTTTCATCTCCTTCCTTCTGTCTCCCTTCCTCTTTCCCATTCTACTTCCTCTCACTGACTTAAATGCGTCCTGGGCACCGACTCTGTCAGGCACTGTTCTGGATGCTGGGGTTTAAGCGCCAAGGAAAGCTGATAGCATCGCTGCCTTGTGGGGTTTATTCTGCCTCTTCTTGTCCACTCCCGTCTAAGACACTTGGAGCAGCCCACTTGGCAGCTGGATGTGCGATGGACCCACACTGCTTAGCGGCGCGTGTGGGGACTTATCAGGACACCGCCATGTGTGGATGGACAGGAGCAGGCAGAGGAGAGGCATAGGGCCCGTCTGTGGTGGCTTTTCCCTCTGTAGCTGCAGCCACAATGGGGTCTACCAAGCTTTCTCTTTCCTCCCGGTGGGTCCTCCCATCGAAGCAAGATTTTTTTGTTTGTTTGATTTTGATATTTTTGTTCCTCTGATCCCTATCCTTGTATAAAACAAAACACACAATTAGGGTCACTTCCTGCTTTTCCAAGAACCAGGCCCATTTACCCACAGTGACAGCAGAATTTTCTTTCTAGCTAATTAACTAGTTTCCTTCAACTTAATTTCCTTCTACCTTCTCTTACCCCTTTCTCACTGCTCATGTAGTGTGGTAATCCCCTACGTGGGTATATTAATACTTCACAACTTCACCTTACAATATCTCGTTTGATCCTTACCCACAAATCTGTGAAGAAGTCAAGTTACTATTTTTATTATATTCAGCAAATAGGTGGGGAAACTAGTAACCAGACATTCATTGCCTCCTGTGGCTTCTCAGTAGGAGCTTAGGTCTCAGACTCAGCTCTTCTGGGGTCAATGCCAACATTTTTCCCAGGACACCAGCTGCTTGTGTTTCACTGAAGGATCTTTGCCTGTTCCTCCCGTTACCCCAAATGTCATCATTTCTGTGTCACCTACATAATTATTTCATTTTTTTTCTTTAAATTGATTTTTAAAAACACTTGAATATATTTATTTTAAAAGATGACTTTATATCACTCCCTCAAATGGACATGACTTGATAGAGAAGGTAAACATAAATACAAATACACCAAAAATGAAACGTCATTACTAGATGCCACTTGCTTGCCCAAGGTTCTTATCCTGATGCCGGCTCTGTTCACAGCTGAACTTATTATAGCGTGAGTGAGTAGGGTGTTAAATGTCTACGAAACACTGAGTTGAGACTTCCTCCTTAATGTCATTGAAAATGAATTGAAAATGAAAATGACAGCACAGAACAATTTTCCCATGATGCCTTTAAAATTTCCGATGTTGTCTGTGTCTTACTAAACTCACCTCAGATACCAGTGGTCTGTCCTAAACACTCTATTTCATGTGGACATGACCCTGCGTGTCCCTATAGAGAATGCCCAGCCACATCCTGACTGTGAGGCTCAACAGGACACTCACAGGCACAGCTTTCTTCACCGGGTGCAAAATGGGCCCTGTGCCCAGGCCCTGGGCTTTCTGGGCATTTTCTCAGCCCGCTGGGGGTAGGTGTCTTTCAGAAATTATATAGACGTATGTGTCTTATAGAGAAATGTACCTTATAGAAAAAACATAGCCATAGAAAAAGTGGGTTTCTCCAGGGTTTGTGAAACCTTGGGGAGATTACTTAACATCCCGACACTTGGATTTCAGCTTCCTGTCAGTCAGACTTCCAAGGTTCAGATTTTGTTTGCTTATGAAAAATAAAAGATTCCTATGCTGAAAAGTGGAGTATTTTGAGCGGGACATCAAGCATTTCCTTGAAAATGCTTGATGAAATGTAAATAATGATGTGAATGAATCAAACCCAATGGGTTAATCAAATCATTAACATATCAATCATTAACAAGTGGATTTGATTAAAAAAAAATCAAACTGAACTGCTCCGGAACATAGATCCCAAATTCATACTTTATGCTGCCTTAAATCTTTTCTAGAGCAAAGCAGATGTAAATAAACAAAGTTAATAATAAAATAATAACAATCTTGTCCTTAGTTGTAATTTCAGATTTGAAAGTGAGTAAAAGAAGTACCTAGAAAAAGATACTTCTGTCTCTTTGATGTCCACAATCAACACAACCAGAGAGTTACACATAGCTAATACATGGCTCACATTTATAGTTCCTGGGGTCCTCACTCCTTGTTCATTTGTTTTCTTAGCCTCATGAAAGTGAAATCTAGGAGGCATCAAGTCACTTCTAAAAAACACACTCAGAATTCATCTTCTATCTGCGGGAGATAAAAATTAAAGAACACGTTGCTTTGCCTTTGCCGTTTTATCAGTTTAGAAAGAGGATATACAAACAACAAATCTGAACATGCTAAGGGCTTAGCTCATCAAAAAGAGATCAAAAGCAATAAGACTCCATGTGGTACCGGATGGCATTGGAGCAGGGACTCTAAAAGAGTTTGTCATGAGGCAGCGAGGACAGAGAGCAAGTAAATGAGAGCATTTCCACAAAGCAGGGAGCTCTTCCCCAGGTCACACACTCCTTGCATTTGGGATTAGGAGAGAAATCTAACCTGGACTGTGCTGCTGCCAATCGCGCCCACCTTTGTGCATGCATGGGTGTGGGAGGCGAGAGGGTGGTGGACCTCCTCTTTCTGATGCTGTTTGATGCTGAAGGGTCTGCTCGTCTGCAAATTGGCAGTGGTGGGAACTCAAAAAGTTCGCCGTGGTGGTTTGATTATAAGCAAAACTTTCAGGTGTATTTTTATTGTATCGTAATAACCCCTCTCACTTTGCAGCTCCCCTTTTCAATCTTGCTTTATTGCTTGGTTACTCCAAAGTGAAGATGCCCCATTGTGTCTGGATCTGAGCCTCCTGCCTTTCTGCGTCCCAACCATCATCAGAAAATACTCATGCCATGTCCTGCGCCTATGAGACAAAAAGTCAGGGGGACAACCTCACACGCCTGTGCAGATAGGTAGGTAAGCAGTGGGTGTCGTGTGGAAGGAAGGTACAGGGGGCCTATAGTGCACAGAGGAGCAAATGCTCTGTCTAGAGCAGTTCTGGTGGTTACACTGATCAATTGGGATTGGCAGGAAGATCAAGACTAGAGCAGTTCTGGGGCCGGCCGAGTGGCGCGATGGTTAAGAACTCGCTTGGGATGCCAGAGGGCCCCGGTTCGGATCCCACATATGAGGGCCAGTGACACTGCCCTCTACAGCTAAGATGCTGAACAACAGCTCAACCTGGAGGTGGGCTGCCGTGAGTCGCTGGCAACGGCGTAGGCTGCAGTCCCTGTGGCAGTGGGTTGCCATGGGCTACCGTATGTAGCCAGCAGCCAGCGTGAGCGGCCAGCAGCCGCAGTGAGCGGCCGTCCAGAAGCCGGCGACTGATCTGCCTCACCAGGGAAGAGCACAATGATGGTGCCAACTTGGGCTAGTGAAACATCCTCCACAACTAGATTGAAGAACAAAACGACAGCAACTTGTCTGTTCCCCTTCCCCCAATTCCCCAGCACTGTTCCCATCCCCCCAATTACCCAATAAAAATCTTTAAAAAAAAAAAAAAGACTAGAGAAGTTCTGTGCACTCAGAGCAGGTACTATGTGAGCAGGTGAGGGGGGAGCTTGAAGGTACTCTCCAGCATTGCCATAAGAGTCCTTGGTTAGGAAATCTCTTTACTTACACAGGAGGCCATGTTGCCAATGGCCATCAGGCCCCACTGGAAAATTGGATTTAGATAGTAAGTGTGGTCAAAAAGGACTGATGTAGGGGTTGGGAAGTCTGAATTCTAGTTCCAGTTCCTCCGTGTATTAGTTATGAAACCTGGTCAAATTGCCTAACTTCTCTAGACCTTGTTTCTCTCCTGTTGAATGACTTTTCTAACTCCATCACTGTGGTAGGGTCAGAAAAGAAAAGCAATTTCACTCATCACAGGGTTGTGTGAGGCTCAAAATAAGTTGCTATATTTCCCTGATGATTAGTGATGTTGAGCATCTTTTCATATGTCTGTTGGCCATTTGTATGTCCTCTTTGGAGAAATGTCTATTCAGGTCCTCTGCCCATTTTTTAATTGGGTTGTTTGTTATGTGATATATAGATGATGTATTGCAGAATTATACATTTGAAACCTATGTAATTTTACTAACCATTGTCACCCCAATAAATTTTAATTAAAAAAATGAGTTGCTGTAAGTATCTTTGGCAGACTCAGTAGCACTTCCCATACAATTATTCTTCTCTGGCTATTTCCAGATGTAAGTAAAGTCACGGAAAATTGGAGAAGCCTATTCTTGTGAATTCCTAGTATCCTCTTGAATCCAATGGAAAAATATCAGGCCAATTGTAAACCTGTATATCTCATATAGTGAAGGTATTTTTAAAGCCAACATAAAAATTTTACTTACTCCAGAACTTGATGGAAATAAAAGGAAGGCTGCAAGAACATCAAATGTTTAGCCTATCATGTTCTTGCTTTTGGGAAATATTAAAAAACCCAGTGCATTGTGTCCTGTTGTCCTGTGTCCATATATAATTAAAGACCTCTTTTATCATTCAAGGTAATTTCAAGTTCAGTAGGAATAAATAGCACCACTTTTGCAAATGTGTTAAATTCTTGTTTTAATAAACTGAATTTACACTGCCTGGTTTCTTGCAAAAATAGGAATTATAGGCATATGCTTTCCAGGAAAAGTAGTCATTTGCCTTGCTTTCATCTGGACTAAAATATAACCATTTTCCCAGCAAAGAGAAAAACGAAAAAGGCTGGCCTATATTTAGCACTGCTTGGTGACCCTTGGGCCAGCTGCTGCAAAGAAAGAAGAAAGGATTTGGATGTTGGGTGCAGAGGTAGCCTCAAGACCGCACCTCCGAGGGAGGGAATCCAGGGACTGCCCCACTTTTGGAAACCTGTACACTGCGTCTATTTTCCCTTCTTGAGTTTGCCTTTAGAATTTCTGAATATCATTTGAAGGACTTTCCTTTTTCTTTTTTTAAGCAGTTAACTCCATGCAACACATTTTAACTTTTGATTTCAAATCAAGAGTTTCTCGTCTCATAGTTTTTGTTTATTCAGAAGAACCTTAACTTTTAATTATCTGTGAGTCTAGTAGTGATTGTCCTCCAGAATTTGATGTAATAAAGGTGATCCTGAAAAGCCAAGTATATCATTAAATTGTATTAATGGAGTCATTTTTTGTATGCACTAAGATACTTCTTTCAAAGCTCTCAAAGCATGGTGAATCCTTTATAAAGGAAATCCTCACTTCCAAGTAATAATTATTCTTTTTTTTTTTTTAAAGAATGTTTTAGCTCCCAAAGATCAAAGGTCAAACATTTCTTTTTAGAATGATTAGTAAAGGACACTGCTGATTTCTTTTTTTTTTTTTAATTATTTTTTAAATTCTCATCTTCCCCACCCCCTTCTCTTTGGCAACCATCAGCTTGTTCTCTGTATCTATGAGTCTGTTTCTGTTTTGTTTTATTTATTTATTTTATTTTTAGGCTCCACATATAAGTGTGATTATACAGTATTTGTCTTTATCTGTCTGACTTGCTTCACTCAGCATGATACCCTCTAAGTCCATCCATGTTGTTACAAATGGCAAGATTTTATTCTTATTTATTGCTGAGTAATATTCTATTATATATATTATATATAGGGTTGCTGGAAAAGTCATGATGTATTTTTTGTATGTTTTTGGTTGCAAAAATGTGTCATGACTTTTCCGACAATCCAATATATTTATATATAAATATACATATTTATATAAATATGTCATATATTATATATATAAGTATATTTATATATTTATATATAATATATGAATATACATAGTATATATTATATATATTTCACATTTTTATTTATTCATCTATTGATGGATATTTAGGTTGCCTCAATACCTTGGCTATTACTAATAATGCTGCAATGAACTTAGGGGTGCATATTTTTTTTCAAATTAGTGTTTTTGTTTTCTTCAGATAAGTACCCAGAAGTGGAATTGCTGGATTGCGTGGCAGCTCCATTTAAAATTTTTGAGGAACTTCCATACTGTTTTCTATAGTAGCTGCACTAATTTACAATCCCACCATCAATTTACAACACTTCCCTTTTCTCCACATCTTCACCAACACTTGTTATTTGTTGATTTATTGATGATAGCCATTCTAATAGGGATGAGGTGATATTTCATTGTGGTTTTAATTTCTGTTTCCCTGATGATTAGTGATGTTGAGCATCTTTTCATATTGCCTGTTGACCATCTGAATGTCCTCTTTGGAGAGATATCTATTCAGGTTCTCACATTTATTATTATTATTAGTAGTAGTAGTAGTAGTAGTAGTAAGTTGTATGTAATCATATATATATATATATATATATACATATATAGGATATTAAGCTTTATTGGATGTATCATTTGCAAATATCTTCTCCCATTCAGTAGGTTTTAATTTTTTTGTTGTTTTTGATGGTTTCCTTTGCCGTGCAAAAACTTTTTTAGTTTGATATCCCATTTATTTATTTGTTGTATTTTTTTCCTTGCTCTAGGAGATATATCAAAAAAGATATTGCTAAGAGCGATGTCAAAGAGTTTAGTGCCTATGTTTTCTTCTAAGAGTTTTGTGGTTTCTGGTCTAATATTTAAGTCTGTAGTCCATTTTGAGTTTTATTTTTGTATATGATGTAAGAAAGTGGTCCAATTTCATTTTTTGCATGTATCTCTCCAGTTTTGCAGACACCACTTATTCAAGAGACTGTCTTTACCCTATTGTATATTTTTGCCTCCTTTGTCATAGATTAATTGACAGTATAAGCGAGGATTTATTTCTGGACTCTCTTTGACCTATATATCTGCTTTTATGCCAGTACCATACTGTTTTGATTATTGTAGATTTGTAGTATCAGGGAGTGTGATACCTCCCCCTTTGTCCTGTCCCAGGATTTCTTTGGCAATTTGGGATCTTTTGTAGTTTCATATAAATTTTAGGGTTGATTGTTCTAATTCTGAGAAGAATGCCATTGGTATTTTAATAAGGATTGCACTGAATCTGTATATTACTCTAGGTAATAAGGACATCCTTCTAATCCATAAGCATGGTATATCCTTCCATGTATTTGTATCTTGTTCAATTATTTTCTTCAATGTCTACTAATCATTTTCAAAATACAGTTCTTCCCCTCTTTGGTTAAAGTTATTCCTAGATATTTTATACTTTTTGATGCAATTGTGAATGGGATTGTTTTTAATTTCTTCTTTTGATTATTTGTTATTGGTTTATAGAAATGCAATAGATTTCTGGATATTGATTCTGTATCCTGAAACTTTACTGAAGTCGTTTATTAGTTCTAATAGTTTTTTATGGTGAAGTCTTTTGAGTTTTCTATATCCTGTCATCTGCAAATAATGAGAATTTTACTTCTTTTTTTTCAATTTGGATGGCTTTTATTTCTTCATGTTGGCTGTTTGCTGTGGCTAGGGCTTCTAATACTATACTGAATAGAAGTGATAATGGGTATCCTTGTCTTGTTCCTGATCTTAGAGGAAAGGCTTTCAGCTTTTCCCCATTGAGTATGGTATTAGCTGAGGGTTTTTCATATATGGCTTTTATTATGTTGAGGTATCTTCCTTCTATACTCATTTTATTTAGTTTTTTGGGGTTGTGTTAAGATTTTTATTGGGGAATTGGGAGAGGGGAACAGTGTTGCAGGATCGGGGAAAGGAAACAGACAAGTTGCTGTCCTTTTGTTCTTCTGTCTAGTGTGGAGGACATCGCTTCACTGGCCCATGTTGGTATTATCATTGCACTCTTCCTGGGTGAGGCAGTCGCTCACTGGCCATTAGACAGCCACTCACGGTGGCTCTCGGCAGCTCACACTGGCTGCTGGCTACTCACGATAGCTCATGGTAGCCCACTGCAACAGGAGCCGCAGCCTACGCCATCGCCAGCAACTCATGGCAGTCCAGCTCCAGGTTGAGCGGTTGTTCACCATCTTAGCTTAGAGGGCGCAGCGTCACTGGTGCTCATATATGGGATCCAAACCAGGGCCCTGCTGCTCAGATCTGGCATCCCAAGCCAGCTCTTAACAAACGTGCCACTTGGCTGGCCCTACTGAATGTTTTAATCATAGATGGATGTATCTTGTCAAATGTTTTTCTTCATCTGTTGAGATGATCATATGGTTTTTATCCTGTATTTTGTTAATGTGATGTATCACATTGATTTATTTATAAATGTTGAACCATCCTTACGTCACTGGGATGAATCCCAGTTGGTCATGGTGTATAATCCTTTTAATGTATTGACAATACATTAATTAATTAATGTATTAATTAATGTATCTCAGTTTGCTTATATATTTTTTTGAAAGATTTTTATTGGGGAATTGGGGGATGGGAACAGTGCTGGGGAATTGGGGGAAGGGGAATAGACAAGTTGCTGTCCTTTTGTTCTTCAGTCTAATTGTGGAGAACGTTGCTTCACTGGCCCAAGTTGGCACCATCATTGCGCACTTCCCGGGCGAGGCAGATCAGTCGCCGGCCTCTGGATGGCCACTCACTGCGGCTGCTGGCCACTCACGCTGGCTGCTGGCTACATACGGTAGCCCATGGCAACCCACTGCAGCAGGGGACTGCAGCCTACACCTTCACCAGCGACTCACGGCAGCCCAGCTCCAGGTTGAGCTGTTGTTCAGCATCTTAGCTGTGGAGGGCAATGTCACTGGCCCTCATATGTGGGATTCAAACCGGGGCCCTCTGGTGTCCCAAGCCAGTTCTTAACCATCGCGCCACTCGGCCGGTCCTGCTTATATTTTTTTTTGAGAATTTTTGCATCTGTGTTCATCAAAGATATTGGCCTGTAATTTTGTTTTTTTTGTGTAACATCATTACCTGGTTTGGGTATCAGGGTAATGCTGGCTTTATAAAATAAATTTGGAAGCAAAAGCCTCCAGGCAATGTAGCTGTGAGCTCCCTGCAGTGATCCTGCAGGTAGGCCAAAGCACCCCAGTAGAGCTCCTGCCTACCCTGTCAAAGTAAACAATGGCGTTCACTGGCTTCTCTTGCCTGGAGAGTTGCCACAGCTCCTGGAGGGCTCCCTTGGCTCCCCAGCCTTCTCTGTTCCATCTCTTTCTCTTGTTTGTTGTCAGAAGCAGTTCATTAAATTTCCAATTGTTTTGCAGGAGTAATTGTTACCTATATATTTGATTTTGCTCATGGCGAGTACGTTCAGCACCCTCAAATGCTGCTGCCATCTTGGACCTGGTGACTAGTAATAATTATACTTGATTTTCATAATTATTCTATAGGTTAAAGCTAGAAACATGTCTGAAAAAAGTTGTCAATAGATAGAAAAGTGTTGCTCAACAAATAAAAATTCTGTTTTCAATGTGGAATCACATTGCTGCCATTGTTGGAAAGTAACAGTAGCTTTTAATAAAATATACCAAGTAAGTCCCCAACAAAGAGGGGTTCTGTCTAATAGGAGAGGGCAGAAGCAATTTCTCAGAACGGAACACTGAGTACCTGAATGACCTGCTTTCTAAGAACCTCTATACCCAGTCAGTGAGTCCTAGGGAACCAGCAAATCTGTGTGTGTGTCCATGTGTGTGTGTGTGCATGTGCACGCATATGTGTACATATGCATGTGTTGTATATGAGGCCCTGTGTGTGCATGTATGTGTGAGCATACACATGTGTGTATGTGCATGTGTGTTCAGGTATGTATACTTTGTGGACTTGCCTGTGTGACTGGGTCCATGTGTATGAGTGTGTGTGAGTGCATATACGTGTACATTTGTAGGTGTTTACATGTGTATGATGGTGGTGAGTGGACAGAGGGAGGGAGGAACACTTTTTTTTATGCTTTCCTTCAGTTCAGAGTAAACTCAACAGCTGCCAAGTTAATGACATCTAGTATGATGCTTTTTCTAAAGTATAACTCAGTTCTTACCCTCACAGAATTAGAGGGAAGAAAAGGAAGAAAAAGAAGATTAACAGCTTTGGTAGAAGGTAACTTGCTATTACTGGTTATATTCTATAAACATGAAATTGTCCCATCAAAATGTTTCTGAATTAGTAAGATATAGTCCTAAGGAAAAAGGTTTGTGAAGAACCTCTTCAGTGGTGAAAAATAACCTCAATGAGTAGCTAGTACTGATTAGGAAACCATGGCCTGAAGGCTTGGAGGCGACACATGACCTTGGACGAGATGAGATGCTAAACAGTTGCACGTGAGAAGGTGGGCTGGTGCTGGGCTTCATCACACAGTATGCGGAGAGGTTACATGGCTCATGGCTTAGACTCTGAGTTGTAGTTTAGCAGTCTGACATTTGAATCCTTAGCTCATTTATTTGTGGTGGGACTTTGGGCAAGTTACTAAACTTCTCTGGACCCCTGCTTCTCCATCGAAGATAATGTTACTTCTCTTCAAGGGTGCAGTGAGAAATTAAATGAGATATGTCAGGGTTCATGAAATGTCTTCTCCATTCCCTAATGAATTCTATTCTTTGGTGAGTGGTTTTACAAGAAATAACTGTCAAGAACTAGGTTCCCTCAGATTACCTAGTTATCACTCACTGTATCACTCACTCATAGGTACAAGTAGAGTAAGGGTATTGAAGAAGTTTAGATTCTTGAGTTTGGACGTCTCTAATCCAATCAGGATCCATAAAGTACCATTTAGCCCCTGGTGCTGGCTGTGCCGTGTCCTGAGGGGTCTCAATCCCAGTGAACCCGTATTCAGTGTTATGTAAAAAAGGGGAGGTCAGAGAGAAAGGGCATTCTGGTTCCTGGATCAGGAGGCCCCACTGTCCTCCTGCTCTTCATTATTAATCTCTCTAGATTTCCACCCTAGAACGGTGCCTTTGACAAAGGACACTCAGCTTTCATGTAGTGTAGGGTTTAAGAGCACGTTTTTTTTGCCCTAGACTGCCTTGATTCAAAACCTGGCTCTGAGAGTTACTAGCTAAGTGACCTTACCAAATTATTTCATCTCGCTGGGCCTCAGTTTCTTCATCTGTAAAAGTACAATGAAATACCTTATACGGTTGTTGTAAGGACGAAATAAGTTTACATACCTAAACTGGCTGGCTCATAACAATGAATAAACACTGACTTTGATTCTTAGATGACGATGGTTATTACCACAGACAATTCTCTGATACTGGATTCTGAGCATATCCTTGGTCTGCTGGATGCATTTGAGAAGATACAGAGCTGTAAGGCTTGGAATCCATTGTGGGATATTGAATCCTATGGTCCTACAGCCAAAGTGCTCCCAGCTCCCCATGCTAACAGCCTTAGAAGTGATGCCCAGACCAAAGTGAACAGGAAAAAGTTACAGCAAATTCTTGTTTCTTTATGGCACGCTGGCAGCAGCAGTTTATATTCTCCCATATACTCAGTGGGGGAAAAAAAGAAAAAGAAAAAAAAGAAAGGTTTTTTCTTACTTTTCTGCTTCCAACCAGTCTTCATCTCCAAACTCACAATCAGTCAACACATCAATCATCAATCTTACTGCCAATGAAATGAAGAACATATTTTCCTTTTATAATCAAGCTGTATGGTCTAGTGGTTAAAACTACATGTTTTGGAGTTAACTGCATCTGAGTTTGATTTGAAGCAAATTACTTGAACTCTCTGAGAGTCCATTTCCTCATCTTTAAAATGGGGTAATGATGGTGATTGCCTCACCATGCTAGAGTGAGGATTACACGATAAAATACACAAAAAGTACTCAGAACAGGGCCTGGAATTTACTAATCATTCAGTAAGTATTAAGGTCTACAGAGTTTAAAAATATTGGCAAGGGGGTCTTGGCAATAAAGAAGCATATCACCGTGAAGTTGTGAGAACCTGGCCATGAGCCCCCAAACTGGAAACCCTGCAGCCTCATGTCAAAAAAAAACCAAAAAAGCAAAAAAAGAAACCCAGGAGGTGTTTCAGCAGAGGTTGTCCTTCCCGGCATATCTTCCTCTGGGTCAGGATCCATAAAACCAGGAGCAGGACTGGCTACATCATTTTCAGGGCCCAGTGCAAAATGAAAATGCAGGGCTTCTTGTTCAAGATGTCTTCAGGATTTCATGACGGCAGCGGCAAAGCTTGAAACCAAGTGTGGAGTCCTGCTGAGCCCAGGACCCTGTGCAGCTGCTCAGGTTGCACGCCCTGAACCTGGCCCTGGCAAGGAGAGAGGAGGTGTGCTGAGGAGGGGGGGTTACTCAGTCCTAGAAAAGAAATGCTGGATTTAAAGCACCGGGGCCACGTTCACGTACACCCTCATGGCGTCCCACGCCAGGACACCCATCCTATAAACCTGCTTCACACTGTGTGGAGGGGCGGCAAGCAAGTGGCTGCTCATTTGTTTAGTTTTATGGTTGCCAAAAGCAAGGCCAGCATTTGAAGGCCACTGCACAAGATAAAATTTACAGGCTCTTTCCAGCGCGGTGTGCTTTACTGAGGGTTAATCTCGGTTTATTAGAGGAGTAGCAAGGACATGTGAAAGACGCCTTGGAAGGGCTCCATGTCATCGCAGCCTTGACTCCTAATAAAACGGGCTGTCCCCACCAGTCTCTGGCACAACTTCCCACGATCCATCAGCCTAAGGAGGCAGAAGCAGGCTCCCTGCCAGTCCCTCAGCACTCACTTTATTTCTGTGGCTTCAGCCCCAGCACAGACTCCCCCTGGAGCTTCCAGGCCTTGCATCAGATTCCTGGCCTGGGATTGAAGGGAGAAAGGACTTTATGGGAAAGTATGCTGGGAGAAGGGGGAGAGGCTGCAGGGAAGAAGGGATGAGAGAATGAGACTGGGCAGAGCAAGTTATTAATCAACACACAGCTAAGCAAGTGTCCTTGCCAAGAACATGCACTTACTCCTAAGCTGCCAACAGACCTGATGGAGGAGTTGCTATCTGAACTCCAAGCAAGTGTTCTCTCATGCAGTTAGTTAGAGCAATTAAAAACAATATGCATGTTTCAGTGATCATGCATCACATGATCCAAAGTCCTTTCAAATACCAATGATTGATGATGCATTAGTTCATTTGTGTAACGTGAGGGATGGTTTTCAGTTCTCTAAAACATGAGGTTCTCTCCCCCATCTCATCTCAAGAGCTGCACAAATAAAGAAATGTTCCTGGGCCTTCTTATGTCATTTTGACACCTGAAATGAACTGACACGGTCCAGCACAATTCATCTCTTCTTCAATCCTTTGTTGCAACGTCCAAGGGATTCAACTGTGCAGCTGAGTCAGCAAGCAGTGTGTGCTAATTCAGGTTTACAGGGACCTGAGACCTGGTTGTGTGATTCTGAGTTTATGGGCCTTGGAAATTTTTCTAGAGTACTGTGCTGTCTGTGTCACACAGACTTAGGAAAAAGGTGCCTGTGTCAATGACACTTGCTATGAAATAGGTCTCTAGGCCCCTTTGTGGGAAGGACAGCAGGAACTCATGGATGGGCAACTGATAATGGTCACTGGACCTGGTGCTTACCTCTTCTTCCACCTTATAATTTTGTCTGAAGAACATCCAGGGGCTTTGTACAAATTTTTATTCCTGCCAAGAAGAGGCGGGTGGACATTTCTGAGCTTTTTGGATTTGCAAGTTCTGGTTTGTTTCTCTGTTAATTTGTTAGAAATTTATATCTTGAAAAATATTTTAAGAGGGTTTTGCTCCAAAGAGTCTTACTTCCTTAACACAAACATCTATGGTTAACATAGTTTACATAACCCCCCTGGAACTCTTCTGAATAAAGATGCTCAAGATCATAGCAGTAGGATGAACATAGGAAAGATTTGCTTTTAAATCATTCTGTGACTGAAAGCTATTTAATAAGCCCCTGGACGGGACAGTACTGGGAAAAAAATTCCTTTAGATTGGTTTGAACATCCAACAATTAAATCCTATAATTTATACTTACACTAGAAATAATTTTTTTCTCCAAGTGAGAGACTAATATAAGTCAAAACAACCAACACCGTAATCTGTTAAAATATAAATGGTGATCAAGATGTGTTTTTACATCCACTATTTATCATAAGGAGCGAGCACAGTGAGTTGCAAAGGTTCTTCAATCCAGTACTGCTGCCCAGAGCAATGGAAAAGTTGACCAAACCCAGGAAAGAAGATGGGTGCTTGGGGAGATGCTGGGCCCAGCTGGGCCTCTTGGGAGCCCTTGACCTTGAGGTTGGTTGGCCCCTGGAACTGATCATTTGCAGGGTGAGCAGGGCAGAGCCAGGCAGAAGGGTATTTTATTGATGGGTTGACTATACATTTATTTACTCTCGCATGTAATGATGAACATTTTGATGATGTATGGTCTTTTGCTACTATAAGCAATGTTAAAATGAATTAACACTGTATGAATACCTTTGCTCACTTTTTGGATTTATAAATCCTTAAAGAGCCAAATTCTTGAGGAGCCAATGGGTATGCACATTTAAAACTGCCAATTAGCCTTCCAAAGGGTTGTACCAATTTATACACCTGCCAGCATTTTATGAGAATACCTATTACTTCACACACCTGCCAACACAGCATGCTATTCAACTTTTTGATTGTGATTCATCTGTTAGGTGAAAATGACATCTCAGGTTAGTAATAATTTGCATTTATTGTCTTATGACTAAGGTTGAGTATCTTTTTTATAGATGAAAAGGCCGTTTTGTAATTTTGTTGTTTTTGCAAACTCAGCTCACCCTCTTTGCCCCTTTTATTATTTGGTTGCTGGTCTTTTTCTTATGAATTTTCAAGAGTTCTTTATATATTAAGAAAATTATACTTCTGTCTGTCATATGTGTTGCAAATACTTACCCCAATTTCTTACTTGTTTTGTTACCTTTTTTTCCCCCATGGTACTAGTTATTTTGTAGTGCAGAAATTAAAACATTTTATGTGCCAACATTTTCAATCCTCCTGAATGTGCTAATTTTTCAGAAGGCTGTGAGAACACTGTGGGATAATGTACATGGAAACGCCAGGCATCCAATGCCTGCTTGCCCATCCTTAATGTGTCTTTCTGCCCTTAGCGTGTTTTCCTCAAGATGGTACTTTCCAGAAACACCTGGACGGGGCTTTAGCACATCTGCCATTTCATACACCATCCGTGGCATTCAGCTGCCTTAGGTTGGGTTCCCCAAGAAACAGACTCCGAGGAGGCACTTTATATGTAGGAAGTTCACTGGGGATGCTCCCAGCATTGGCGAGAGTGAGGGGAGCAGGGCAGAGGATGAGCTGAACTCGGCTGCAGTTGCAACCAAGGCCTCAGCCACAGGGAGCTCTGGAGCTGGGAATGGTTTTTCAGAGATGTCCCAAATGAGGCAAGGAGGAAGGGGCTTGGACACCACACACACCTGTTAATGAATTGGGGGTTGGCTACTCCCAGGGAGGGGAGGGACCCTTGGGCATGGCAACTCCCTTCAGCTAAGAATAATTCCCGAAGACGGACCAGACTATGAGCCATCTGCCAGCAACACTCCCAGCAACTGGACTAGAAGCCCTTGGTCTGAAGGGAGGACCTGGTGACATACCCAGTGCTCCCTCCACAAGCTACTTGGCTGCCTGCCTTCAACCCAGATCTAGTCCGAGTGTCTCTCAGGCCTCAGCGCTTTGCCAACTTGTGCTCCCTTCAGTCTTGAGCAGTTAAAATACCTTTTAAGTGACATAAAGGAAGGGCCGGTAGCATGGTCATTGGCCCGAGTGACCGGTTTTTCCTCCCGTCTCCCCCCTGGGTCTTTATGATTCTTTGACACCTTGCACAGAGATGTGAAAGTGCAGTAAAAAGCTCCCATGCTTGCAAATAAAGTGAACCAGACACAGCAATTAAAGAGATGAATATGGCTGCAAATTTAGGGCTTTTAGGAGATTTGGGCTTATGTGTTTCAGCAGTGAAGGAAGGAGAAACAGGATTGCATTCAATTAGCCCGAGGCCCCAGGAGGCCTTCGCTTTTCCATGCCTGTTACCCAATGAACGCCATCACCCCGCGGAGCTGGAAGCTCCTTTCTGGACGGCTTGATAGGCATTGCGAATCCTCTCAGCGGACCCTTTTCAGAGCTCACAATAGCATGCCTAGCAAAACATCAGCACATGTTCATAGTACCATTTCCTTCTTTAGGGCCGCTGGCTCTTCCTGGAATTGGGTTTTCCTGGTGCTTGCTTTGGCTTCATGCCACGAGCTGCTCCTGTGCCTGGAACAGGATGTAGAACAAAGAGAGGGTTTGTAGCAGATGTGGCCAGTGCCCTCCCTGCCTCACCTCCGCAGGCACTCCTGTGAGTTTCCAGAGCCTGGCTTTATCCTCGGAGTTAATGACTGGAAGCAGCTCCCACTCAGGAATTGTGGGTACATACCCAGGTTCCTTGTCCCTGGAGTGGGGACAACGCTGAAATTTGCTGTGTGCAGTCACCAGGGGCCCCATCAGGATCGGGTCCCAGTTTCTCACAGTGAAAGCTGAGCATTAACATACTATATCCTGGCTTGGTTCCTTCCTTTACCCACTTCACTCCCCTACTGCTATTTCCTGGGATCACTTCCCAAACTCAACTTCTAGCGTTCAAATCCTTATCTGCCAGAACCAGGCAAGCTTCAAGGTGTGAAAATTGCCAGGAGAAGGGTTCCATCTGGGAAATCATGTTTAAAAGTGTGTGTCTGTCTTCTTCTCCACCTTGTCCATCCAAAGGAAAAACAAATCACCAGCCCAAAACAAGAAAACAAGACTGGCAACAATAAAAAGCCAGCGACACCTGTTATGTTGTCACAGAGGGCTTGTCCTAATTGTGTGGCTTGGGCTTTGCACACGTATTAGTGTTGACATGGCTAGCTTCCAAAACTACATTGCAGGCAGGATCCCAGCCATCCTGCCTACTGATTCTTAACTTGCCATTTGCATGGTCTTCCTGATTCTTGACATCACATCCAGCACATTGTCTGTACAAACCCACTGGGGTTGGAAGAGAAGGGAGCCTTTTGTGGAGGGTCCAGAATTACTTCCAGCCATCCGGGGCCTGCTTCTGATAAACTGCATCTACTTGTGAATGTGCAGTTATTTTCTCTATGTCCATATCAATACTCTGAGCTGATAAAGATGAAAAAGGGGAAAACAGGGCTTGAGAGCTTTACAACTCCTACTGGAGTTGCAGTGTATTTTCCTATCTGTCCTTTTGATTGGAAATTTAAGTTATCTCACATTTCAGGAAATTGGTAGCCTCATAAGATAGGGAATCTGACAGTTTATGGCTCAATCTGTGTCTTGCTGTCTTTAAAGGAAAGGTAGTAAAAATTGAAATTAAGGAAAACAGATAAATACCACAGTCCTCTGATGGTGCATTTTGTAATTATCACATCTGCTGCAAAGTGCCTGAAAAATGGCTCTGGAAGGCTGCCTGAGCTGCAGAATGGCTGATACGGTGAAGAGGGGCTGGGCAGGAAAGGATGTGGGATAATGAGGTTTTTGCACGAGAGTTTAACCTTGCATCCATGAGTATTAGTGGTCCTTTTTCCTTTTTGTTTTTGTTGCAGTTGCTTTGCATGGTTCGACACATGTGAGATTCCCTTCCCTCCACGCCCTCATCCTGGATTGTCCTCTCACGGACCAGACAGGACACGGACAGGAACAACAGCAGTCCATAGCCTGGTGTGTGCATGTGCTTGCTGGTGAGAGAGAGGTAGGGAGAAGACAAACAGAGCAGCAGCTCTGATTTTTCAAAGTTACCATTTGCTTTGGTCTTGAATCCTTGGCAGGTCAGGAGGACGAGTAAAAAATTCAAGGTTTAATCATATTAGTTGACATTGTAAAGATAATCATGAGAAAGTATTAATTAGTAATAAAATGATGGTTACATTTATTATGTGCCAGGCACTGTGCTTAGCACTTTACGTGGAATATGTTTTTCCTACTGACGATTTTCAGAGGTGGGTATTATTATTATTGCTATTATTATTATCCCCACTTTAAAGATGAGGAAATCAAGGTTTAGTGAGAGCATAGAGCTTCCTAGTAAAATCAAGGTGATTGGCTCCATCTGCTGTGTTCTGATTGGGTTAGAGCTGTGTCCTCTAGCACAGCTTTTCCCGACCAACAGAGAACATGGAGGATGAGGCCCTTCCTCCTCCTTCCTGGGTGTGTCTTCCTCCACAATCCAGACTCTTAGCACCTCTCCTTCACTCCCATCTATCCAACTTGTTTACAAGTCCTTTCTGCTCACTAAGATATAAGTACCTCACAATGCTTGTCAGGCAGCTTTTCACCTGGACCACATACTCCAAGGACCAGCCCAAGGTATTCGGGGGGGACTGTGTGTTGCGGGGAAGGGGGATGGTTGGAAGGCTGGTGCTTTGTATTGGTTTGGGTTCCTCCATAAGCCAACTCAGAGTCAGCAAGGAAAGAGGTGAAGGGGGCTCTGACAATGGTTTGGGGGGAATAAAGCAGGAAAGCGGCGCAGCCAGGAAAGCTGGCTTTAGCAAGCAGCTACCTGTGTGGGCTACTGGGGCCTCCTCCCCACTGCGGAAACCTGGTGGATATTTGCTCTGAGGGAAGTGCGTACGCCTCAGAATTGTCCTGTTAGAGGGGCAAGGAGATATACACTACTTTTTGTTTGTACACTACTCCCTTGGTCATTGGTTGAGGGCAGCTGACTTGGAGAGTGGTAATTCTCTGCGTTTTCTGGTCTTCCAAATAGGCAGGAGAGCAGGCTGCCATGGTTAGAGAAAACGTCACAGGCAGAGAAATGAGGCCGGCAGTTGGAAATGCGGCCAGAAGATTCTGGCACAGAAAGGGCAAGGGGATGTGGGCTGGCGCTTGGGTGTAGCCCGGCCTGCTACAAGCGTTCTCGGATTCTTTGAAACCATAGGCCCTGAAGGTGAGAGCTCCACCCTGAAGGACATC
The DNA here is from genome assembly GCF_001890085.2 of Hipposideros armiger. Lineage (NCBI taxonomy): Eukaryota > Metazoa > Chordata > Mammalia > Chiroptera > Hipposideridae > Hipposideros > Hipposideros armiger. The sequence goes on from NW_017731506.1 coordinate 1,376,223, forward strand.
CCACTTAGGCTGAGGCTCACCAGCATGGTTCCCTTTCTAGGCGCAGATAGTTAGAAGAACAAAAAGTGGTGCTGGATCTAAGTTGGGGCACTGTTCAGAGTGTGTGAGTGTGTGAGTGTGTGTGTCAGGGTGGTGATGGTGCTTATGTAACTGTCTATTAAACCCTGGAGGAAATAATGAAAAATTATGTCAGTTCTGTGTGGGTTAGGTGTTTTCTATAGCTTCCCTTTTCTTCTTAAGAAGCTTTGATTTAAAGGCTAAGATCCTGTTACAGCTTCTGAGTCTTTATGTAATACATTTGAAATTGTCTACTGCTCTGCATGACAGTAACCAGTTCTAGTTCTACTTTTTAATGCAGATATTTATTCACATGACAGTGGTACAGGGTCTTTGTGTGTTATTCTATATGACGACTTTAAGTGATAGTTATGGCACTTTCCCCCACTCATTCTAATGATTCCTTTGTGAGATAAATGGGTAGCAAGCATTTTGTACAGAGAACTTTGCAGCCTCTCTATGCAATCCAAATTATTTTTTAACAAAATAAAACAACTAATTCATTCACTAAACAGCTGTTTCTGGAAAGAATAGTTATTCGGCTGAATTTAAAGTTTCTCTCATCTGCAAATTAGTGTGTGTGTGTGTGTGGGGGGGTGTGCGTGCACGCACGCGTGTGTGTGTATGTGTGTATGTATATGGATATCAGCCATCATTATCAATTAACAAAAAATAGGCCTTGGGACAGTTTCTAAATAGTATATATATATATATTTTATTTTTAAATATATATATATTTTTTTATTGGGGAATTGGGGGAAGGGGAACAGAATAGTTGCTGTTGTTTTTTTGTTCTTCAGTCTAGTTGTGGAGGACGTAGCTTCACAGGCCCAAGTTGGCACCATCATTGCGCTCTTCCTGGGCGAGGCAGATCAGTCGCCGGCTTTTGGACAGCTGCTCACGGCCCTCACGCTGGCTACTGGCTACACACGGTAGCCCATGGCAACCCACTGCAGCAGGGGCTGCAGACTACGCCTGCGCCGGCGACTCACAGCAGCCCAGCTCCAGGTTGAGCTGTTGTTCAGCATCTTAGCTGTAGAGGGCAGTGTCACTAGCCCTTATATGTGGGATCCAAACCGGGGCCCTCTGGTGTCCCAAGCCAGCTCTTAACCGTTGCGTCACTCGGCCGGCCCTAAATAGCATATTTTTAGTGGACATCTGTGGGGACTTGGGGGGGATTGGTCACTCCAAAATCCATCTTCTTTTGTGTGAATTTCTACAATGTGTACGTGTATTTGTAGCCTGGTCTTCCCTCCCCCCAGCTCCTAAGAGCCAGGGCCATCATGTGAGCTAAGATGGACCAATCAGAAGCTCCAGCTGATTTCAGCCCTGAGCCCACAATGCAAAGGGAAAGCTTGGTGCACATCTTCCATGGGAGTTTGGGGGCCAAGGGTGTTGATGGGTAAACACTGGTGACAGTCACAGCAGTAGCGTCTGGTTATAATGGTATTCTGGCAGATTTTGTGTTTTCTGTTTCTTGGCCCTCTGGAGTTCCCTCTATTTATTCATTCAAATAGTATCTATTGAGAGCCTGCACTGAGCCAGCCACTGTTTTAGATACTAGAGATACAAAAGTATGTAAAACAGATAGAGTCCCTGGGATACTTTGTAAAAATATCTGCAAATTCCTCTCCCTGCATCTAGGACCTTGCAAATCGATATTACAAGTCATTCCCACAGAATCTGTTTTTCTACCTCTTGGGTCTGAGTGGGCCAGTGGAACTATCACAAATATGATTCACTCAGAGGCATGAATATCAGTTGTGCATTGGGACCCTGACCACCACATGAGCAAGTCCAAGCTACTCAGCTAGAGGGTAAGAGGTCACATGGAAGAAAAACAAGACAGCTCAACCAAGAGTCAGTCAGGATTCTGCTCACCCTGTTAATGAATGCAGATGTTTGAGTAAGCTCCAGTCAATATCAGCTGAGCTTGCCCCAGACCAGAGGACCTCCCAGCTGAGCCCACCCCAAATACCCAAATTGTAGAATTACAAACTACATAAATGCCTACTGTTCTTAGCCACTCAGTGTTGAAGAGGTTTATTACTCAGCACGAGTCAACTGACATGGTCTCTGCCCTCATGGTGGTTACATTCTACTGGGGGAAGATAGTCTATAAAAATATATATCATAATCTCAGCATGTGAAAACTGCTATAAAATTTTAAAAGGAGAGCATAAGGGGATCAAGCTCTTAGGAAAGAGTTTTCTGAGAAGAACTCTTGAGGTGGTGGACTGACCCTTGTGCACACCTGGAGATCAGCTGTTTCAGGGGCAATCAGAGAAAGTGGTCTGAGGCAGGAGTGTGTTTGGTGCATTCGAGGGAGAGTGAGAAGCTAGTTGTGAATCGAGAGAAAGAGGGTAAGAAATGAAGTGGAGGAGGCAGCCAGGGGCCAGTAATCACTGCAGAAGATGGAGCGATGAATCCATATTTTCAGAGTGAAAGGATCTGCCGAGACATTGGGTGTCTGAGCACCACCTATGCTTGGCCAGCACAAAGGGAAGTGACCAGGGAGGCAAAATGGGCAGGTAAAACCATCTGGATGCAGAAGTGGCATTTAGAAGGGAGTAAGAGGTAGTGAAGCCATTAAGAAAAGAACAATGTATAAAATATAATGGACAGATAAGTTTATTTCTATACCATTAGCTCTCTGCTCCCCATACACAAATGATTAACTTTGTGAATTTTTTTCCCCACAAAACTTCAAAACCCAATACCAGCTGTCCCTTGCTGACATGTGTTTGCATTCTTTCTTCATCTCCTCTTATGCAGTGATAGGTGCATACCAAGGGACACTGTTTTTCATTTTAGCCCAGGCATAAAGTAGTTAGGAAGATAAATCTGTTACATGAGAGAATCAATTCATTTACTCATTCTAAATCAAACTGAAAGTTTTGGGTTTTTTAAAAAAATTATCCAAGTTACTATACTCTCCCACTTTGAGAGATTGTACTGAGTTTTCTGCATTGTTTTCAAGTTACAAATTATAAACAGAAACAATTATAGTAGTACAGTATGCACAACAATTAGTACAGTATACACACTAGTGACTTCACATGTGTCAGAAGTTCAGTTTTGCATGGTTAGCCTCATTCGTCCAAGAACACTTCAAGCATGAATCCAGATATCATGTAGTTTTGTGATGCAGTAATGTACTAAAGAATACCCTGGTTTTCTAAAATGGTTAATCCACTTTGACCATTCTCAGGTGATGTGCGATACTTGGCACCAAGTGGCATTTGAGGACCACGGGGTATATACAGAGTGGTTTCTGAGAGAGCGTGCTGGGTCAGAGCTAGTGGCCTGTGCAAGGCAAGCAGCCCAGAATGGCTGCCTGAAATTAAATGTGAGAGCCACAAGATTGGGGCTCCATGGAGAAACAAAAAAAAGGGACCACACAGTGGGCTGAAGGGTAGTCTGAGGAGAATGGGGGTCAGTAAATAGGTCCTTGGTAGATAAGACATAATGAAGGAGTTGAAGGGGTTAGAGGGGAACAGGGATGCTTTTCCAGGGAAGAAAATTCGAATGCAAGTATAGATGAGCTGGGCCTCTCCTACTGCCTGAGGATTATTATGTAGGAGGGGGCAGAGAATGTCCAGTCTCACTGTTCTCAATGGAGAGCACATTTGGGACTGTTCTGTCACACTAATGGCTGTGGACATGCTGTAATTGCGCCCCAGATGCTGTAGTTCAGGGGCCATGTACATTGTTTCAGTGTGCAAAGCCTCTACAGACAGCACTGTCTGATAGAACTTTCTGTGATGATGGAGATGTTCTGTACCTCTGCTGTCTGTCAGGTTAGCCACCTGTGGCTGTTGAGCACTTGAAATGTGGCGAACGCCACTGAGGGGCTGAATTCTAAATTTTATTTAATTTTAATTAATTAAAATAAAAGTTTGAATAGCCCCATGTAGCTAGTGGCTACCAACCCTATTGGACAACATTATTCTAGAACATTTGCTTTCAGGGCCTCTGCCCCTGATCTGGTGATGGGAATATTATGGGAGGTCAGGGTCCCCCTGAAAGCAGAGATTTCTTCTGTTTTATTCTAAGACCTAGAACAATGCCTGGACAGGGTAGATGCTCGATACACATTTGCTGAATGAATTAATAAGAGAGAAGAACAACCAATCACATTAATGCTCTTAGAGCAATATTTATTTCCAAAGTTTTTCCAAATTGCTACCATCTTGGTTCCCCTTATAGGGATGGCTCCCTGGTCTAGGATGACCGCTGTGGCAATTTCTCTTTGAAAGCCCCTTGCTAAGGACAGGACAAAGACAGAATCACCATCCTGACTATCTTCAGGGGATTCTCCCACCTCAGGCTTAGTTGTTACATATTTTAAAAGGTATATTATTCTTTGCAAAGTTTATAGAAAATAACGTGATTGGAAAACTAAGCTAATACATTGTAAATTCTCTCCCCCTTCAGAGGACCCTGATCTAGTTTTTTATCATGAGAAATTAGCCACACTAATGACTATTGATTAAGTACTTGCTATGCGCCAGGTATAAAACTAGATACTTTGTAAATAGTATTTCTAATTTTTGCAACAATCCTGCAAATAGAAATTTCTGACTCCATGTTGCAAATGAGGCAGCTAAGACAGCGATATTTTATTTACTTGTCCAAGGCCCCAAGACTTCCAAGTAGTTGAACTGTATGCCCCTGCCGCCAAACCCATGCATTTGCAGTGTACCACATTGACTTGAAACACTGTAGCTGTACCCTTCAAGGTGCACAAGAACATAAGGATGTAGAAAAGAAATGAAGTTTACTGCAAATTGCTTGTTTCGTGAATATGTAACTCTGAAGAAGACAACCCATTATCTTAACAGGTTTCTTCTTCTCCCAGCCTAAATTTAATTATGCATACCATACAGAAATGACAGCCACCTGAAGCGTGGACCTGCCCAGTGGAAGAAAATAGTATGTATCCTAGATGATGAATTGCCTCACATAAGTAATAAATCTGAGAGAGCTTTGTGACGGATAGCTACTGAGAAGAAAGATAAGAGTTTCCATTGGAAGGTGGAGGAGGGGCTGGATAATTATGGTGGTAAAGTTTATTTATGTTGCCACTTTGGACTTTTATGGGAAATCCTAAAAGCCCCATCTCTGGAGCGGGAAACTTGGCAGGAAGACAAAAGAAAATGTCCCATTTCTATCCAAGTTGTTACTAACATGATGGCCACCCGAGTCATTCTCTTTTCAGAAATATTGAACATTGTGTGTTGTAATCAGAAGTGGAGGATGAGCCTAGAATCAAGACAAGATGACTCTTGTCCCTTCCTTTCTGCTAACTTGCAGCGTCTGCTGGGAAGTGGTGGTGAGTTTGTTGAAGGAGAGCAGGGCAGTGCTTTGCCTCCTTTTCATCAGGACTTAGGCCACAGGGACCAACAAGCTAAGCAGTCAGACTCCAAATGGCCTTGTAGAAGAATTAAAGATGGCTAAGAAAGAGGAGACCTTAAGGTCGCAGGCCCAGTTCTTCCCCTCCTATGAATTAGAAAGCATGTCAGAGGGATAGAAAGAATTATCAGAGGACCCAGGCCGGTCCCTGGAATCCAAGTCCCACCCTTGCGGAACAACGTCGTGACTCTGCTCCCATTGCCTCATTCCCTCCACCCAGGCCATGCCTTTTGTCATGCTCTTTATTTTTCTCAGTACTTTTCTGGAGGCATAATTATCCATGAATTTAAGTCCTGAAGAAATGCTTGTGAGCCATTTGTCATCATCACTGCTCTCTTCCTAATCACTGACAACCCCCAGAACCTAGCTGATCTGTCATTTAGAGACTGCAATTGCGTGATGTGCCTGCTGAGATGTGCTGATTGTAACGTGTTTTTTGGAGTAAGCTTGTGCCATGGAACCCTAGGAGGCTTCTGTAGGAGGGGTAGGAGTCCTAGTAACAGTGGTTAGTCGTTGTATCTAACATTGAGCACTTACCATGGACCGTATCTGATGTTAAACATTTTCAGCGCATTGTCTCCTTTCATTCTCAAATTATACCTATGAAATGGCGATTGGCATTATCTGCCTTTTCTGTATGAGGAAACTGAAACTGAGTCAGGTGCAGTTGGAACCTGGTGCTAGAGTGAGGAATGAAAGTTCATGTTTCTGCCTGGGCCTGCTGGAGTCACACTGTGGACCTTTCCTCCTCCCCAGGGCTCCTTCTGACTCATTGACCTCTGACCCCAAGGGAGTGTGTTAATGCAGGAAGTCTCCACCGTCAAATGATCAGCTCATTTGATCAGTGCATCTGTAACTGTGCCTTAGAATCTACTATGAGTGTCTCACCTCAAGTTAAGCTTTGCTGTGTCTATACACCTTCTTTAAAATGCCAAGATACATTCCCAGCTCAAAAACAAGTAGGATCTTGGAAGTTCATTGCTATTTGGCATTTGAGTACACTTTCCCATCAAAGTCATGGCATAAACACTGGTCAGATTCCCACACTGGCCGACCAATCCCTTTAGCCATAATGTACCTCTCCTAGTACTACTGTGATGCTATTTAAACTCCATCTAACCACTGTCTGAACATTGTGTCAGTGGAACATTAGGTGAGTTTCAATGTAGTATGTTGGGCACACACCCTTTCAACTGTGGGGTTGGGGACTGACGACCTGGTCTTCCCTAAGAGTGACAGTAGGTACCTCTGGCCCTGGCCCAGATAATGGGGATTCGTGGCACAGAGCCCTGGCTGCACTGGGGTTTCTAACCTAGGAGAACCTGCTACAGGCTGCTGTGCTTGGGAACATTTAGGGAGGCAGTGTCTTTGGAAAAACAACCTAAAGCCAATTACGGAGTCCAACTATATAGCCTGGCAAAATTTAATAAAAATTAAGCAACAAATTCTTTTGCCCCAATAGTCCCTGCAGAAATCCAACCTCAGAAATAAAAGAATAAAATAAGGACACACACACACACACACACACACACACACACACACACACACACTGGCACCTTTTTTTGGTAGTAAAATCTAGAAAACCACATTAAGTGTCTATCAACAAGCAATTCAATTATGGTGCATGTTTGACATGGAATATTATGCACCTATTTAATATTCCAGTTAGATTTGGGCATATGTCCATAAGGTATTGTTAAAAGGGGGGGAAAAAACCTGTAGGATAATATGTATCTTCTAAGTCAAATTTTGTAAAATGGCATCAAAACAACCAAAAGGAAACAAAAAGACTCTTCCCTCTCTGCATGTATGATGTAGAGTTCATGTGAGAGTGGAGAATCAGGTGGGGTGACTCAAACCAGGGGTCAACATCGGTAGCCTTGAGGAAGAAGTGGCAGAGGGGATTATAAATTTTATTTTCTTTGTACCTCTTTGACTTATTTCACATGTTTTGGAAGTACATGTTGCCTTTTTTAAAAAAAAGATTTTTATTAAAAATATATTTAGGGCCAGCCGAGTGGTGCATTGGTTAAGAGCTGGCTTGGGACGCCAGCTCTGAGCAGCAGGGTCCCGGTTCGGATCCCACATGAGGGCCAGTGACACTGCGCCCTCTACAGCTAAGATAGTGAACAACAGCTCAACCTGGAGCTGGGCTGCCAAGAGCCGCCGTGAGCGGCCATCCAGAGGCCAACAACCGATCTGCCTGATCCGGGAAGAGCGCAATGATAATACCAACATGGGCCAGTGAAGCAACGTCCTCCACAACTAGACTGAAGAACAAAAGGACAACAACTTGCTGTCTTCCTCCCCCAATTCCCCAATAAAATCTTTAAAAAAAATTATATATATATATAGATAGATAGATAGATAGATAGATTTAGTATACAATATTATATTAGTTTCAGGTGTACACCATAGTTATTCAACACTTATACACCTAAAGAAGTGATCATAAGTCCAGCAACCATCTGACACTGTACCACACTATCACAATATTATTGATTATATTTCCCATGCTGTAAAGTACATCCCCATGACTTATTTGTTATATACCTGGAAATTTGGACTACTTATTGCCCTTCAACTTTCCCCTCTTTTTAATTTTTCAATTACAGTTGACATTCAATATTATTTTATATTAATTTCAGGTGTACAGCATATGTAGACATTTATATAATTTAAGAAGTGACCCCCCTGACTAGTCTAATACCCACCTGGCACTGTGCATAGTTATTACCATATTATTGATTATATTCCCTATACTTTACATCCCCATGACTACTTTGCAATTACCAATTTGTACTTCTTAATCCCTTCCCCTTTTTCACACCCCCCCCTGCAACCCTCCTCCCATCTGGCAACCATCAAAACGTTCTCTGTATCTATGAGTCTGTTTCTGTTTTGTTTGTTTATTTTGTTCTTTAAATTCCACATATAAGCGAAATCACATTGCATCTGTCTTTCCCTGTCTGACATACTCCACTCAGCACAATGCCCTCCAGATCCACCCATGCCGCTGCAGATGGCAAGAACCCATTTCCTTCCCTGGATGAAAAATATTCCACTGTATATATGTACCACCTACTCTTTATCCATTCTTCTATCGACGAACACTATGGCTGCCTCCACATCTTGGCCATTGTAAACAATGCTGCAATGAACATACAGATGCACGTGTCCCCTTGAAGTAGAGTTTTGGGTTTCTTCAGATAAATACCAGGAAGTAGGATTACTGGATCCTCTTTGGCTCTTGTTATAGCCTTTGTTTTAAAGTCTATTTTGTCTGGTATAAGTATTGCTACCCAGCTTTGTTTGCTTGTTTGTTGTTTCCATTCTTATGAAATAACTTTTTCTATCCTTTTACTTTTAATCTGTGTGTGTCTTTTGATCTGAAGTGAGTCTCTTATACACAGAATATGTAAAGGTTTTGTTTTCTTATCCATTCAGGCCCCCTACGTTTTTGATTGGAGCATTTAGTCCACTTGCATTGAAAGCAATTGTTGATAGGTATGTAGTTATTGCCATTTTATTATTCATATTTTTGATCTGTGACTGGCTGGGGAGTACCTGGTAGGAGCTACAAAACGATCCACAGTTGGTTGCTGCCTGAGTTGTATTTGGAGACACGGGGGAGAGGCCATGCTGCAAACTAATATCAGCCCTGGGGTAACTCCACAAAAAGCCAGGACACTCTGAGGCCTGCTACCACCTGCTGGCTCCCAGAAGGTTCAGCCGCTGATACAGCCTCCTCCAGCTGTACACAAGTTGGATGAGTCAGCAGGACTGAGCAGCGAAGCTTACCAGGCCAGTCAGATTCAGATTTGGCCTGTGGGGGTGGGCTCAACACAGGAAAGATGGTGCCTGCCTGAGGAAGGTCTCACGCAGGGAAAATGGGGACTCTCCCTTCAGTCCTTACCCCAAAGTTATACAAGTCAGTCTCTCACTATATGTCTCCAGTGACCCCAGTGTCACCGTTCCCTCCCCCAGAGCCCAGGGTGAGTGCCTTTAAGAGGGTGTTTGGGTTTCCTGCAGCCTTCTGTCCTACCTAGAAGGCTGGAATCCTCACTGTTTTTCACAGCTGGAAGTTATGGGGGCTTCTCTTCCCTGTACCAGTATTTCAGCCTGGGGAGCCTAGGGCGGAGGTCTGAGGTCCCTCACTCCTTCGTGGGGAACCTCTGTGGCTGATATATCTCTCGGGATTTTCAACTGCCAGGCATGGGTGTGGGACCAGTCTGTTTCACATCTAAGCTCCCGCTACCAGACTTGATGTGGCTTCTTTATATCTTTGATTATAAAACTTCTGTTCAGCTAGACTTCAGATGGTTCTTCAGGTTGATTGCTGTATAATTTAGTTGTAATTTTGATGTGTTTACAGGATGAGGCAAGCACAGTGTTTATCTACTTCGCCATCTTGGATCTCTTTATTCCAACTCTGCTTTTTGCTTTTATAAGTATAAAGATGGAGATAATAGAAGTTCTTAGACTAGCTGGAGCTTCAAAGGAATCCCTAAGAGCAGAGGAAGTAGGGCTGAAATGGAGGGAGGTAAGACATTCCTGAGGAGCAGCAACTTCTCTACAGTATATATTCCTATAGGCAGAAAAACAATCTTATTTTGTACGGTGCTTCCAGCACTGTATCTAGATCAAACATTGCCAGGGTGTTCTGATTTGGGGAGCAAAGATAAGCTCCAATTTCTGCTCCCGCTCTCATCCCAACACACACACACACACTGGATCGTATGACAGACAGGAGTCTGAGAGTTGTAGAGGATATTATTGGGTTATCGGAAAAGTCATGATGTATTTTTTCTATGTTTTTCTTTGCAAAAATGCATCATGACTTTTCCAACAACTCAATATTTTTATATATAAGGCATTGATAAGATGGAATGGGATCTTTAGCTACAAATGGGTGTCCATTAAGCCATTTGCACCTTAAATGAGACTTAGCTTATCAGGACTTTCTCTTATATTTCTTGTCCATGATTTGGTAGAGTGACCCAAGAAATATGCCAAAGAGAGACTGAATGATACTTCTGTTAGATGATGTATCTCTTTTTGAACAAACATTTCCCAGCTCTGTTAGAGTATCTAAGAGTCATCTGTTCTTTTTGATATTTTGATAACATAATATCATTATCATCATCATCGTCGCCACCATCACCATCACCATCATCACTAATGTGCATTGAGTGCTTATGTTCCAGACACTCTCTAAAAGCTTTGTACCCATTATCTCATTTTATCTGCATGACAACCCTATGAGGTAGGCTCTATTTATTGCCCTAATTTTACAGACAGGGAAATGGAGCCAGGATTCAAACACACGATATTTGACTCCACAACCTATACTCTTTAATAAACTTATGAGGTTAGTTGTTACCATAGATTTAGCAGTGCTCAAACCAACCATCTGAAATCAAGCAGTGATGAATGTAAAATAACATATTTGGGTTCCCCCCAAATCAATTCATTCGTCTATGAAGAGGTATGCCCAGATTGGAAATAGTCCCTCTTAAAAGCTGCTGAGGGGCCGGCCGAGTGGCGCGATGGTTAAGAACTCGCTTGGGACGCCAGAGGGCCCCGGTTCGGATCCCACATAGGAGGGCCAGTGACACTGCCCTCCACAGCTAAGATGCTGAACAACAGCTCAACCTGGAGCTGGGCTGCCATGAGTCGCCGGCGACGGCGTAGGCTGCACTCCCTGTGGCAGTGGGTTGCCATGGGCTACTGTATGTAGCCAGCAGCCAGCGTGAGCGGCCAGCAGCCGCAGTGAGCGGCCGTCCAGAAGCCGGCGACTGATCTGCCTCGCCAGAGAAGAGCGCAATGATGATGCCAACTTGGGCCAGTGGGGCAACATCCTCCACAACTAGATTGAAGAACAAAATGACAGCAACTTGTCTGTTCCCCTTCCCCCAATTCCCCAGCACTGTTCCCATCCCCCCCCCTCAATAAAAATCTTAAAAAAAAAAAAAAGCTGCTGAGGATTTCAGTAGATCCTGAGCTTAACCTGAGCCAGCAGTGTGACACAGATATTAAAACAACAGCCTCATGCTACTTTAATAGAAGTCCAGGTTGTAATGTTCTTAAGTAAACAGGCCTGTCATGCTCTGTTGTTCAAAACCCATCAGGAATAGTTTTTCCTTTGGACAATGCGTTTTAATAGTAAGCATGTACAAACAAGAGTGCGTCAAGAGAAGCATGACAAGGAATTTCCAAGCCACTCTTAGTGTGTACGTACTCTGGGCCAGCTACTCTGCTAAGCAGATCACATGCTTTGTGTACTTTATTTCTCACAAGGGCTCTGGTAGGTATGTGCTGTCTTCCACAGAAGAGAAAAGGAGGCTTGGGATGCTCTAGAGTCTTGCCCTGGATCACACGACTGAGAAATGGAGACATGTTTTATGTAGTCCACATAGTTGTTGCTATTGTTGGTTGTTTTCTTTTTAAGGAGAATTTCATATGATGATCCTGATTGTCCACTTTTCTTTAAAAAATTACAAGCAACACTAGGCTTGGATGTTTAGCTTCTGTCGCTGCAGCGCCTTTCTCCCAATTAAAAGACACAGGCGTGCCAGTTCATTACAGTGCTTTTTGGAGTCCCCCACCTATGTACTTGATCCCTCTAAGTTATCCAGCTGGCTCCAGGGGAGAAAGAAGGAACAGCTCTGTTCTGTCCTATTCTGGAAAGCTATAAGTAGAAGGGAGGCTGATTCTCTTAGCAAAGCCTCTTCCATCAAGCAGAGCTAGTTGCACATTTCAACAAAGAACCTCATGAGGCAGCAAGGCTCTCACCTGCAAAAGCAGTCAAATGAAGTTTGAACCTGTCAGTGTCTGTATGAGGTTAAGGGACTGACGTGGATGGATGACCTCTATGACTCCACCGTACTGGCCCTCGCTTAATAGGCCCTTAATGTTGTTTTTAGGTTTCAAGTCCAAGCTAGAACATTTTCTTGCAGGGCTATTTTCTTTTAGGGAAATAATACCTATTAAATGGAAAAGAAAATTGGTGCTGTGTTTGCATGTTCCCTACCAAACAGGGAATGATAATGATAATGATAATGATAATAATAAAATATAAGCTAGAAAGACCAGATGACGGTAACTAGGTTTAAAGAGAATGCTTACTAGGTAGGTTCATCAAATAAGAAAGACTAATTGTGAGGACAATTGATGGATTTCCTTGTTTATAAAGCTTCAGTGAATAAATGGTATAATGGAGGTTTGAAAATAGTGACATGTAATATCTTTTAATTTATGTAACTAAGTTTAAAAGTTAAAGTTATCTGTAGTTATAGTTACATGTGTGGACATATATGACAGTGTGGACAATATGTCTATGATCAAAATAATATTTTAATTTTTATTGTCCTTTTCAAAGCTCCATCACACACTGGATTCAATCTGCGTAACTATTTTGTGTGATATTTGCTCAGTTAACATGCATGACATTATAGTGTTCTGTCTTGTGATAGTGATTTGTGTTCACACGATGTCCCCCTAACAAGGATGACAGTTTTGGGGTTTTTTTTTAAAGATTTTTTATTGGGGAATTGGGGGATGGGAACAGCGCTGGGGAATTGGGGGAAGGGGAACAGACAAGTTGCTGTCGTTTTGTTCTTCAGTCTAGTTGTGGAGGACGTTGCTTCACTGGCCCAAGTTGGCACCATCATTGCGCTCTTCCCGGGCGAGGCAGATCAGTCACCGGCCTCTGGACGGCCGCTCACTGCGGCTGCTGGCCGCTCACACTGGCTGCTGGCTACACACGGCAGCCCATGGCAACCCACTACCACAGGGGCTTCAGCCTACACCGTCGCCGGCGACTCCTGGCAGCCCAGCTCCAGGTTGAGCTGTTGTTCAGCATCTTAGCTGTAGAGGGCAGTGTCACTGGCCCTCATATGTGGGATCCGAACCGGGGTCCTCTGGCGTACCAAGCCAGTTCTTAACCATCGCGCCACTTGGCCGGCCCAGGATGACAGTTTTTTTTATACAGAAGAGGTTCCTGATTCATTTTTCTCCCCTGCAGCCCTTAGCTGAGTATTTTTAGCCTGCTATATTTTGTTGAATTGAATATGTAAGATGACCATTAAAACTTTAACTACTCACAAACATTCCCACTAACGTGTACAGAGCATCTAAATTGAGCTACGGTCCTTAAGTTGGAGTAGGAATGGAATATAATTAAGGAAAGCAGATGCATGTATAGGAAAAATGTAAGCACAGTGATCAGTGACAGGTCACATTTGGCCTCAGCATTGGGGAGGGCAAGTGTGATAATGGATCTATCTCAGCTTCATGTGGTCACTTGACACTCGGCACACTTTTCCGTATTATTCGGTGCACATTTCAAGATTACAGGTAGGGCCCTATAGGTGAATTAAGCTCTGCCATTAGATGCGCTTGTTTGGGACTTGGGAGGTGTGATTGGGGGCATCTTTCTCTTCCTGTTTCGCTTGGCAAATAAGGTTGCAGGTTGTGGAATGGCAGCTATAGCAGGGTACTCGCTTTCTGATCTTCAGATTGCTGATATAATGTTGCATTCTTGAAGAGCTAGGAATCGAGTTTAATGTGAAATAAATTGATTTTTTAAATATACCTTTGATTTTAGAATACTTTTAGATTTACAGAAAAGTTATAAAGATAGTACAGAGAGTTCCTATATATTCCCATACCCAATCTCCTCTATTATTAATACCTTACACTGGTATGGTACATTTGTTAAAATTATTGAAAATGTATTGGTACATTATTATTAACAAGCATCCCTACTTTATTCAGGCTTCCTCGGTTTTCACCTTCTATCCTAACTCTGACGAGGATCCCATTTAGGATACCACGTTACATTTAGTTATTATGTCTCCTCTTGGCTGTTTCTCAGACTTTCTTTGTTTTTGATGACCTTGACAGTTTTGAGGATACTGGTCAGGTGTTATGTAGAAAGCCTGCCAGTTGGGATTTCTCTGATGCTTTTCTCGTAATTAGACTGGGGTTATGGATTTCTGGGGAGGAAGACGACACAGGTAAAGCAGTATTCTCATCACACATCCCCATGATTTGTCACTGAGGATATTAACCTTGATCACCTGGTGTTTATCAGGTGTCTCCACTGCAAAGTTACTCTTTCTTTCCCCTTTCCATACTGTACTCTTTGGAAGGAAGTCATTCTGCTCACAGTTAAGGAGAGGGGGGTTATGCTTTTTCATCTTCTTGAGGGTGGAGAATCTACATCATTTATGGGAAATTCATCTGCTTGGGGGATTTTTCTTCCCCCCCCCCGTGCATTTATTACTTTATTCAATAATTTATTTAAACCATTATGTCTCATAGATATTTATTTTATATTTTGAGTTTTAATTCAATACACTACTATTAATTTTGTTACTCAAATTGTTCCCCATGGTCATCGAGAGCTCCTCCCATTGGCTCTGTGTCCTTTGTACAGCATTTTGGTTTCTTTTGTTTTGTTTTAGTGCTTTCTGATTTCCTGGCATCACAAGACACTCCAGTCTTATCATGCATATTCCCTGCCCCAGGCCTGGAATCAGCCATTGATCAATTGATCTTTAAATCTTGCCTCTAAAAGAAATTTACTTTGTGTGTGTGTGTGTGTGTGTGTGTGTGTGTGTGTGTGTGTGTGTGTGTGTTAGAAATAATGGGCAGAACAGACAGAACATGTCTGTAGGCTAGATCAAAGCTGGATCCACTCTGCTAGCAGAAACCCTTTCCAAACTCATGTGCATCCATCTTTACCTTGCTCACTCTCTCTTCACTTCTCAATCCAATCTGTTCTCATCCTCTTCGTGTACCTTAAAGTAGAGATGACTGTCCGTGGTTCTTTTCTTCAAACGCAGTCAGATATTAAGATAAATCAATCACCTAGAAGGCCTGGAGATACAGTAGAGTCAGGAGAAATATAGTGATCCTGTATCCCCTCTCCTCCTTGCAAACAGAAGGTACAGATAAAACAAGATTCAGCTTGCAACAAAACCAGAATATATTGAATTGTCAGAAAAGTCATGACGCATTTTTGCAACGGAAAACACAGAAAAAATACATCATGACTTTCCCGACAACCCAATGGTAAGTGCCACAAGCAGGCAACATACATCTGTGACAGTGAGACAGCAGCAGATAAGAACAAGCAATGGATGCTGTGGGGACCAGAGGGGGACTGATGACCTCTGTAAGGAATGAGAGAGTGCTGGCATCGTCTGAGCAGGCTGGCCACCCATCGGCCATATGTGATTGTTCCCTCCAGGAAGGAGGGCTCAGTGTGAGCATTTCTTCTGATTTTGAGCAGAAACTCAGACATTCAAAAAGAAACCCTAAAACATTTTGAGATTCAAACATCTTTGGACCACCAGTTTGAGATCTTGGCAGGAGAGGAGAGTGCTGGCGTGCTTGCAGTAGAATTTCAGGCATCAGGCAGTTTCTGGAGTGCTTTTCTAGATCCAAGTTCCCAGTGGGGGGTCCTGGGTCAGGCTGCAGTGCCAGGTGCCACTCACCTAATACTGACTCTGGCCACTTCTCCTAATACCTTGTCACTACCACCACTGGGTAAGCTGGAACCATAGGACTTAAACAACTTGGCAGCAGATGTTGTGCTGCCTCGCTCTGTTTCCTGCATTTTTTCTTTTTTTTTTAATTTGCTGAAAACATTCTCAAGCATCACAGCTTGGCTGAGGGGCAATGGGACTCAGGGTTGCTTTAAAACAACCGTCATTACTAACATAGACGGGCGCTTAGAGAATAGTTGACTTTGTACATTTAGTGAGCAGAGACTTGTGGCACAGAACCAAATTCTCCCATGCCCATCCAGTGCCTGGGAGCCAGCCCCTCAAGGCTTGCCTTCTGGGGCCCTCAGCCGTCGTCTGCCCTGAAGCTGAGTTAGGCCTGTAAAGTTTTCTCTCAGCACAAAGAAAGCCATGTTAAGAGACTCAGCCACTGGGTGATTGTGTATCCCTCTCATACCCAGGCTCCCAAAGCCTAATGAGCAGCCAGGCTGGGGGTGGGGGGAATCCCCTAGAAACTACCTGCCCTGCCGTTTCAGGATTAATAGAATCAAGTGATGCAGCAAAAATACCATGACAGAACCTTATGCTTCCAATCCTCTCGGTGTCATTTAGCTAAAGAAACCGTAAACAAAAAGGAAGAAGAAGAAAACAGCTGGTGGTATAATCCTGCTCTGCTCTTCAGAAGGAAGCCCAGGGAGAGGGATTCCGTATTGTCACATCTTAAAGGGCTCTTTTGGTGGAAACTTCTAGGGAAACTTCGATTTGTGTGTGTAATCATAACTCCAACTTTATTGTGAGATGTTAGAGCGAGGATTTAGCCACGGCCCCTCCTTCCCCAAGGTGGCCCTTGGTGACCTCCACAGAACTTTACTTCAAACAACTCCACTTCAGGGATTGCATAGCTCTTTATAAACCCAGCAGTTAGGAGCACATCCTATTCCCCCTGCTTCAAGGGAAGAGAAACCAAGGCACTGAATAAACACGGGCCGTCTGGTGTGGTTGGGGACTAAGAGCACACAAGCAGAACCTGACATATCAAAGTCATATCCACTGACAAACAATACACCTTGTTTCTGGACAGATTTCAAATTTTACCCTTGAGGGAGGAGCTTGAGTTGCAGCTTTGTTTGTTCAAAGACATAGAATCAGGCACATTAAGTGTGTCTTCAGTAATGCTGGGGTTTGCAGAACGTGACAGCAAGCTGGAGAAGCCGAGGTTGTCGATGGCTAAGACAGATGAACAGGTTACTCATTTTCGTTTTGAATGCTGTTCCTTTGTACCTTCGGGGGATTATATTCCCCCTCCAGAGAAAGCAAATTGGCCACGGTTTAGAACCCAGAAGCTGGCTGGAGCCTCATTGGAGGAGTCTGTCTCATAGTCACTTAGCTTCAGCTTTGTTTATAAAAGAATCATCTCAAGCTTGTGCTCAGGTGTTAAATGGACCTGGAACAGTGAATAGGACTGGAGCAATGGAGCAACGGGTGGGAGATTATTACAACATCAAGTATCCCTTTTAAGAAAGTCTCAAATTCTGAAAGTCCAGTTTCGGAATTTTGGAATTACAGATCCGTGATAAATATCATGGCTGAGTCATGATGTGGGACGTTAGTATCAACTTTTCCCAGTAAACGTTATCTAGGTCTTTCTTCATGTAAAAATAAAAAAAAAATCAGGGGTAATACTTATTCACCATAAAATCATTTAGACCACGTCCCAGAACTTTCATGGCTGAATACCAACAAATACTTTATTTAGGTTGATAAAAGTGAACATTTATTGAATGTTTACTATGTGCCAGGGACTGCATTGAATTAGCACTTTACATCAACAATGGAATTGAATTTTTACAATCCTATGAAAACAGTATCATTATACTATCCCTGTTTTATAGATAGATGAACTAAAGCATGAAGAAGATAAGCCATGTGCCTATGATGGTGCAGCACATGCATGGCACAGCTGGGACTCCAACCCAGGGTCTGGGCCAGAGGCTCAAACATTGACCACTTAGTTAGTCCTTATGGCCCACTGATTGGAGTCTGGACTCCTCTGTGTATTTCTATTAGTCTATGCCATACCCTTCCTCTGGGCTCCCACTTGACTTCTATGTAGAATTTTAGGTTTCCCATTTGGGTGGACTTAAAAGGTCAGGCAACTTGAATCTGAACATGCCCTCTTTCCCGTGATAACACCCAAGTGACCACACACCAGGACCACAAACTTCACTGTGCACTTGCTGTGCTTTCCACAGAGTTTTATTTCAATGTGGTCCAGCACCAGTTAACTGGGTTAATTAAGTTTAACACAAACCAGACAAGCCAAAGCCCAGAGTTAAGTTAATGAAGGGTCTAGTCTATCAATCTATGTGAATGGTGGGAAAGTACTTAGGGCCACTGTTCCCTTAAATGAGGAGTGAGAGTGGGTGCTAAAACGAAGGCCACGTCCCATAAAATCCCAAAGTGTAACTTTTTCCATTAGTATTCTCACTGATTGAGAGTGGTTGTTAGCCCGGCCTCACTTCTTTCCACTCCCCAACCCTCAGCAGTTTGTTTTCCCTTTAAAGATTTTTTTTTTTTTTTTTTGCAGCCTCCCTCTGTGAATGCACATGTTGTCTCCACATTGGCTTTCAGGAACAAATAGGAGAGGAATCCTTTCTTGGAACTTTCTTTGTTGCCTTTTCAAACTATGACTTTGGAATTCTAACACTCTAATCTTCTGTTTCTGGTATGGTAATTGGTATATTAATTACCTGTGGCCAGGTGCTCTGATTGAGAAGAATGCTAAGAAAGACACTCACCTGATACGTAAGAGTTCAAGCAAGCCCATCAATAGGGGAATGACGAAACAAGCTTTAGTATATTTATACTATAAATAGTTTAAAATGATAAAAAGTAATAGCATAGTTAAAAATGAAATACAAAGTAAATTCTAACGTGGAAGACCAAAAACACACAGTGTAAAACATATAAAAGTATTTTTCATTTCATTTATATAAAAAGCAATCGCCAAGCAATACTCTTATCTTTTTCCTGTTAGTACACCATGGATGCAAATAAGTATAACAAGGTCTGAAAGATGTACTACGAACCATACCAGGAAGGAGAGAGGATACCTGGAATGAGCAGTTTAAAGGGGGTCTGAGCCTTATCTATATTGCTTTAATGTGAAAAGAAAAATGTATTCGTAGATTTCTTATATAATTAAAAATCAATTTAAAAAATGAAAAATAATTTCAGCTTTAGGAAAAGTCATAGTAGCCCCCAAATAAGATACTGCTGCTTACTTCTTGGGTGCACAACCCTTACTGCCTTTCACTCACAATTAGCATTAGAATTAAAATGTGACTTTCCCAGGCCTAGGTCACAAGGAGAGCTCACCTCCCAGTGGAGCGTACAAGTAAGAGAGTTTCTAGGACATCAGGTTGCATTTGGGAGATGACAGGGTGGCAGGCTCAGAGCTGAAGGAGCCTCAGTTGTGCTTGGGGCGTGATGCTCTCGGCCAACGTTACAGTTTCATCTGGGGGGTGTCCTGGCTGAGAGTTCAGTCACTAAGGAGAGTTTTCCCAGTTTTAAATTTTTTATTTATTTTTTGTTGGAGTCCATACCCAGAGTCCTGTCCAAGCGGCTTACCTCTTTGGTAAATTTTTAGAGTCCAGACACTTCTTGGGCAGTCAAATCAAAATAAAAACATCAAGCCAAGAAATAATGCCACTGCAGCTGTGACAGTATGTCTCATTATTAATGACACAACAATGTGTGAATTCTGATGACCAAGAGCACAAGTCATCTTAATTGAAATACAATCCAGAAAATCAAAGCCTGTATGCAATTAGAATGGGTATTGCAGAATAGGTATTCTGCCAGGGGACCAGGCCTTCTGGGATTTGGCAATGACATGGCCAAGAGTTAGTGGCCCCACATACCCTGCACTTAAGTACATCTGGACTGACCCACTGTGATCATGCTGAGTTAGGGGAAATGAAGGGGCTGGGAAATTGGGCAAACATCTGGGCTGGGTGGTCTAAGGAAAAGCAGAGCTGGGTGTAAGGCAAGAACGTAAGCCGAGATGATGCAAGGATGAAGGGCGAGGGGCAGAGCCAGTGAAGGGAGCCCTGGAGGCTGCAGGGGTTCTGGAGTGAAAAGCCCTGGTGAAGGCGGTCAGGTGATACCCGCTTACCCTGTGTGTTCGGCTTAGACAGGTTGTTGAGATGTGGGCCTCGCCTGCATCCCTCAGCTTATTTTCAGTTTAACTTCAGCCCTCTCCTTCACCATGGCTGATCACCATGCCCCAAAGCTACTTACATAAACAAATACTCTGTGTGGCCATTTTGTGTAGGGGGCAAGACTAGCACCCTAACTCCGCCTCCAACCAGATCACCACCGTGCAGCGCTTCCTGTGGAGACATACGGAGCTGCCGCAAATAGACCCACATGCTGACCTTTGTGGGTCCTAGAGACTTTGCCTTGGTGGACCCCTTCTCCTAGGACAACGTTAAAAATTAGATTTTATGATGGTGTTGGTATAAAGGCAAAGAAGTAATACTATATATTAAAAACTTTCTTTGACCTTAAAGTTCTCTTTCTTTCTAGTGATTTTTAAAGAAAGGAGAACATTTTTGTTGATCCCCGCCCCCCAAAGTATGGTGGGCCCTAGGTACTATGCTGCTGTCCCTAATACAGAAGTGAGCCTTGCCCCCAAATGAGTGACACTTTGTTTTCTCCTATAAAGAAATTTAACCCTGATTTACAAGCTTTGTAGGGACTCATAATCTGGCTCTTCTGTGATTTTAAGTTCCCTGCTGTTCTTTTATGCAGGCCCTTGCTCAAAGAAACAAAAATAATAACAACAACAACAAAATCAAGGCATATGGAAATTTTAAAATCAGTGTTTAGTGAATTTCAAAGGGTTTATGAAAATAGAAAACCAACTATTTTTTAATGACTAATTACTTTGTGCCATTCTCATGTAATTTCTGTAAGTCCCTGTGAGTTAGCTACCATGACTCTTTGAAAGGATGACTTTAGCAAAGGGCTTCGGTGTGTTAAGTAACATGCTTGAGGTCACACAAGCAGCCAGGGTTGGGGCTGAGATTGAAGCTCTGTCTGTCTTTCCTTTCTGCTGCACTTCTACTCCCTCTGCCTGGAATGCTTGTACTCTGGACTCTGACTCAAGCTGGCTCCTTCTTTCCTACGGGACTCAGTTCATGAGGAACCTGCTCAGAGGGCAACCACTAGGTCATTCTTGATCCTATCCCTCAATGGTAGTGTCCACCATTGTATCTGTGGATACCTGGCGTTCTTTCTCTGTCTCTTTCTCCCTTGTATATGTATTTACCATATTTCCCCATGTATAAGATGCACCCTTTTTAGAAAAATTTGGGGTCTAAAAACTGGGTGTGTCTTATACAGTGGTTGTATTTTTTTACTTGCATTTCCCGCAAGTGATAAGGAGTTGTATGAATTTTATGATGAATAAAACTTGAGTTCAATAACTTTATGTAATACCTTTTTTTCAAATTTCGGGCCCCCAAATTAAGGTGCGTCTTATACATGGGAGTGTCTTCTATATGGGGAAATACGGTATATTGTGTGTTAGTCTGTCTGTTTCTCCCTACCTTTAAGCCCCCTCCAAGGATAGGAACTACATGACAGCAAGGGGCTCTTCTCTCTTGTTTACTGTCTGCTTGGCACTAACGTGGTCAACAAAGAGCTGCTGATTGAATGACTCAGAATCCAAGGCCTATATGCACATAACCAGCCCTTTACGCTGTCCCTATGGAAGTCTTTCTTTTTCTTTTACTTAAATTTGATATAATTCGGCAAATTTTAAGTTGAGGTAAATGTTATTTCAATGACTAGGAAGTACAGGCTCAAAGTTTACAGGCTATGTGAATTTTGAGAAATTGTTGAGCTTCTTATGGCTTGATTTATTTTTTTTTTGAAGATTTTTATTAAAATGTAGCTATATACAATATTATATTAGTTTCAGGTGTACACAATAGTTATTCAATATTTATATACCTAAAGAAGTGATTGCCATGATATGTCCAGTAATACCTGACACCGTACCATGCTATCACAATTATGGACTATATTCCCCATACTTTACGTTACATCCCCATGACTTATTTGTTTGATACCTGGAAACTTGGACCTCTTATTCCCCTTCACCTCCCCCTCACCTTTTTAAAATTTTCAATTACAGTTGATATTCAATATTATTTTATATTAATTTCAGGTGTACAGCATAGTGGATAGACATTTATATAAATTAGGAAGTGATCCCCCAACTAGTCTAGTACACACTTGGTACTATACATAGTTATTACCATATTATTGACTATATTCTCTATGTTTTATTTTACATCCCTATGACTGTTTTGTAACTACCAAATTGTATTCTTAATGTATGGCTTGATTCCTTAAAAACAAACAAACAAACAAACAAGAACAAAAACAAGTATGACAGAACAATATCTTCCACTCTAAATATAAGAAATAATGGAAAAATAAAATGTATCTCTATGATATACAAATGATAATATTAATGAAGTTTAAGGTAGCACAATGAGTATTGTTTTTAAGGAATACTATCAAGACATTGCTCACCACTAGTGTTATTAAACAAAAAAATATTACAGTAAGCAATGAGGCCTGAAATGGTCCATTATATAGATGCTTTCAGGAGAGAGCTGTGAAAAGCTGGAAAGAAACAATGACTCAGCCAGCATTACTCATCTCTGATGCAAAGGACAGTGAGCTCTGGGCATTGATTTCACATCCAGTGTTGACGTCATTTGATGCTACAGGAGGACTCCTGTGGCCTGAGAGTCTTGTCCATTTGTGAGACAAGACTCCAAAGAATTGGATGAAATCAAAACTTGGAGAGATTTGGTGATGGGGGTGGGTGGTGGGTTTTTGTAGATCTACTACATAATTTAACCAAGTTTAACAGCTAGACACCAGAACTTCTACCCCAAGATGCCTACTGTGTTCAAAGGGTAGGATGAGAATTCGAGCCTGGGCAGGCACTTCTGTCAAAAGCTTTGAGTCCAGGTGGGAATTCTATACAGCCAGGGAGCATCCTGGTGTCCTGGCAATGATCCTCTCAAGGTAGAAACCATCTCTAGGGCCCAAGGCTGTGTGTGTTGACACTGACTGCCTAATGGACGCTCAGTTTTTACTTGCATAGTCATTGCTCTCTCAAGGTCCAACTCATTACTTTGCAGAGCACTTTGGAACAAATAGGGTCTAATTCTGTTCCAGGATAGCAGTGACTAATGAATATTTTAGGCTAAAACTTTATCTTGTTTCATGGCGATTTGCATGTATATTTGTTTTGAATCATATAAGAAGGAGTATATTCAGAACAGGTATTTTCCAGTTAAACACATGTATCTATGTATATTTGACTCTCCAAAAATATCCTTTTGTAATTGCTATCTTTAAAGAAGTCAGCTGACATTAGGTAGACAGTGATGTTAACCGATGCCTTTAATGGTCTAAAGAACATAAGTGAGGATTCAGAGTGACTCCTCTTCAATGTTAGATCGGAAACCCTGTCCTGGCAGTGGCCTCGTTGTGATTTGCTTGCCTTCTTTACAGCATAGCACATGTTTCTTATTCTATAAGAGAAGGCTTGTGAAATGGTCTCCACCAGCATGAGTCCCAGTGCTCATGAGAGTATCATCCTCAAGCCTGGGCTTTTAAAATCCGAGTGGTTAGGGCATCAACACACTTGAGAACCATTGGTATATATTTTGCATAAGGAGCCTTGTGTTTTATTAATTATTTCACCAGAAAAAAATGTGCTTTGTGGCTGATTTTTGGGGAGGAAATTCACTATCTCATTAGAGATCATTATAGTAGTTTAATAGTATTATATTCAATATTTGTCAGACTGAATGACATTTGACATTATAGCATAAGAGGGTCTTTCTAAATGGGATGTTACTTGGGAAGATGATAAACCCAAGACTGTCTTAGTTTTATTTTGTTTTCTTCCTTCTAACAGAAATGTAGGTCGATGAAGAAAGTGAAAGATAAGAAAACATAAGGCTTACTGGTATTTCCTTAATGGCTGACCCATGTGCACAGTTCACTAAGTTCTCTTGTTGAAGGCTTTGACTTAGTGGTTAAAAAAAAAAGTTACTTAGAAACTGTGTTTTCCTCTATTTAGATGTCTAAGGGTCCTAGGAAAATAATATCTCAAGCAAAGCTATATGGCACAAAAAGTTGGACCTAAAAATCAGTCTGTTCTCAGTTGACAGACTAAAACAGCGGTTCTCAACCTTCCTAATGCTGCGACCCCTTAATACAGTTCCTCATGTTGTGGTGACCTCCAATCATAAAATTATTTTTGTTGCTATTCTGTAACTGTGATTTTGCTACTGTTATGAATCGTAATGTAAATATCTTTTTGTTTTCCGATGGTCTTAGGTGACCCCTGTGAAAGGGTCGTTTGACCCCCAAAGGGGTCGCGACCCACAGGTTGAGAACCGCGGGACTAAAATGAACAAACAAACAAACAAACTGGCTTGTAAAAGCATGTCCATGAGGAGGAAGTGACCTGATTTCATTAAAAGCATATCATTATTTAAAAGTTGCCCATTCATTCAAAAGAGGCCTCACAAATTGTTTCATTCTTCATTGAATTTTTGCTAGTCTACCCTGTTCGTGAACACCCTCATTTCACCTCTTATCAGGCATTTAGGCCTCTCCTCTTTCATACTTTCTTACGTTCAGTACATAGGTATAAAGTGTGGCTGTAGCTAAAGGCTGACCAAAGACCAAAGCAGAGAAGAATGATGAAAAAAATTCAAGACGTGTTTGAGAGGTGTTGTGGTGCAGTGACTTTGATTTAAAGTCAGACTGTAATTGACTTGCTTCATGATCTTGGGAAAAACCATTGAAACTTTGTATCTTCAGTATTACCTTTGGTCTGTCAATGTGGCTATTCAGATGACCGTGGGCTTCTCCCTTACAGCAACTATAATTACACCTTCTCTACCTCCCAATAGTTTCCAACATGGGGCCCTGCTGATGGGCGTGATCCAATAACTCATGACTGTGATATTAATTCTTAAAAATAAGTATTATTCTCTGTTCCAGACATTTGCTTAGCTTTATTTCTTGGCATTAATAAGAGTAAAAATATTTCTCTAAGTAGGTAGATCTAGCTTCGGTCACTAGATAGGTTTGGAAAAATTTTGGCAATTTTGGTTAATCTAATCAAAATTTAAATATAAAGAGAAAACTTACATCTTCAGGACTTGTATTATAAATGCTGAGGTAAAGATTCATTTGCAAATGAATTCACATCATTTTTCATGTCCTTATGTATTCTCATAAACTATATTTGCTCGAAGTAGGATATACCCTCGTGAACCAACATCTTATTTATATTCACTTATTTAGAATTCACCTACAGTTGTCCATTAAAGACAGAAGGGGAAAAACCAAGATGTGTCTGCTTCAGAAGCTCACCTCCTTGCATGCCAGGAAATAGACCTATCTACTTGCTAAGACTATCTGAATCGCATCTCCTTTGTTTCACAGTGGTCCAGACTGTCTGGAACATGAAGTAGGGGAGATGAGCTTGTTACACTTGCTTTGTTAGGAGCCCTTGATAGTAGCAGAGCAGAGGCAGAGCTGTTCCTGACCAATAGCTGAAGTCTCAGGTACTCAGTTGCTGTGAATGGTGTTTTGAAATCTGTGCACTAGTTCTCCAAGGACATTATTAGTTATCCCTGAGAATGTCAGTGACCAGTAGCTGCTAAGGTAAATCTCTCCTCTAGATTAAAGCCAACTTCCTCTGCAGGTCTAAAGGGGCCATAAACAATGGCTTCGCTGAAAACACATCTTAGACCTGTAGGTTTTTATCTCTTATGGGGTGGATTCTCTTACTGAGTTCTCTGGAACAACAAGACATAAGGTTCTTTTGCTACAAGACATCCTTAGTTCAACAAGAATAACATTAGGGTTTGCCTAGACTGAAGACATTTGCAGAAAGCTAGCTTTTAAGTAAATAGCATAAAGCATTTTTTAATGCCACTTGAGCATGAGAGAGTGTCCTCTTCAATGTGTGTGGCCAAGCCACGCTCAAGGACTTTCCCCCTTGCTCTGCAATGGGGCATGTGGAAATGATTGTCAGGAGAAGGGAGCAGCTGCAGCCACAGGGCGAGGGTTCCGTAGCAACACCCAAAACCAGCTCTGGAAGCCACGGAACAATGGAGGTCCTGTTGTCGGGGAATGTATTCTCAACACAGCGATTTCCTGAATACCCCAAGAGACCGAGGCAGTAAAAGGCCAGACTGCAGGGATATCTTCGCTGTTCTGTGCCGACAAAATTCATTGCTCCCTAATGGTGTTTTAAGTGAATGTGCAGTGTTCATTCATGGGCAATGTCTAAGTTAGATAACATTAGCATGAGGGGTACATTCTACGTGTGAAGGGACAGGATATAACTGAATAATCAAAATTCCAACCTTAGGAAATATGTTGGAACTGTAAAAACAAAACAAAAATAAATTGGGTGACGTTGTGCTTTGGTGGTTCTGAAATCCTGAAATTTTCACTACCAATGCGCAATGCAGTTCTATTACGAGAGACAAACTAGTTTGAGCATCTCCTATGTCAAAATCGCTCCAAGTGTTTGAAGTCAGAATAAGTAGTAATAGGAAAAATATGGCCAACTGGACTCTGGGATAAATGACAAAGTCACTCACTCACCCTAGTGTTCTTTCTTTTTTTCACTTTTAGAATGATTCACGTGCTGGGCAGAGAGTCTGAGCTGATGTTACCTATTCATTCATGTTAATGTGTACGTTGTTTTTTGTCCAGGTCATCCCTCTAGCCAACACCACACTGGGTCAAAGACAGGGAAAAATAGCTGCCCCTGAGATCCCTTTGCAGAGCTGCATTTGCACGTGGGACCTATTAGTTGCATTTCGAAGCTTGAGAGATCATCTTCCCTTTACCTTGAAGGAAAGACTTTCCTCTCTAATAATCCACAGAGTAAATTCCTTATCTGCAGTTTAGATTACTGAGGCCATCTGGGGACATTTGAAAAGCCTGCTGTGTTGTTTTGGAAATAGGTGTCTGGCTATATACATCTAAATACTTCTCCTTTCTCCACTTTATGGACGCTGTTTTCCAAGTCCAATTTCAAGACATGGAATAGGTTACCCCAACATAAATCAGAGACAGGCGATTGCTAAAAAGATGCTTTCATTTAGCCACTGATTTTAGTGTGAAACTTAAAATGGGAAGGTATTTAGAAGTATTTTCAGTTGAAGAATAAAAACAGATACACCAAAGGGAAATTTGCCAACCATAAATATATAGGCGTTAAGCCCCCACTACATAAACCAACTATAAATAAAAAGACATTGAGTAAACTGCATGTATAAACAGACAAAACCCCAGTGGATAAGTCATAAAGATCGGAACGGCAAGGACCATATGTCTTTAAAGCTCTCAGCTTTTCTATTCAAGTGATGTGTTTCTTGTCCCAGGCTCGCAGTTCCGTCCTTCCTCTCAGCATCCTCCTTGGCACTGTTCAGTCTGTCTGCTGTCTACACATTTGGGCTTTTGGCAAATGGAGATGCTCTCAACAAGAGTAGCTTTTGAGTGTTATTCAGACCCCTGACGGGCCTCGGATTGTATAAAACAAGGATTTGTAGCTCTTTAGGGATGTAGCTCTTTTTGAAGCAAAATATCTTCTCATTTCTTTCCAGGTTTTCCATGTGGGGAGCTAATCCCAGAGCAGGGAGAAGAGGTAAGCACACAAGTCGTTTTCCCAGAGGCTCGGGGAGAAAGGGAGCAAACACTCGAAAGCTGATTAATGGTCTCTGATCATCTCCTTAAGCAAATCCTAAACTATGCTTTCCAAGTAAGATAGTCTCAAATAAATACAAGTCAGGGATGTTACAAGCCTTTTTTTTTTTTCAGTATCAAATAAAATGACATATGTGATTGTACTGTAAAACTGTAACTCACTATGCAAGGTTATTATTATTAGAGGGAAGAGACAAGCTATATAAACTGATTTGAGAAGCCACTACTTCAGGGTGATGGCAAGTTAGAAACCACTTGGGTTCCTAGAAGATGTATTTCCGTAGCACTGAGCAAATCTTTATTCTTCACTTACTGGCCTAGTCACATAATGCCCAAATTTATTCAGTTTTTGTCAACACATATTAAAATATCATTTCATGCCACCGTCTCTGGAGTTGTCAAGTTCCCCATCCTGTCTTGGAAGGTGACACTACTTTCAATAGTGCTCACACCTTGAGCTCCCCGGTTTCTTTGACATCTTTGATGTGAAAGGACCCATGCTGTGACAAGTGTGTTTAGTTTGCTAGGAAGAGCTGGGAGCCCAGCAGGCGGCTGGGAACAGAAAGGCCAGGAAATGTTACCCCAACACCCCCATACAGCTGGCTATCCGGTGGCCTTGCTGTGAAAGATTGCCAGACAAGCCTTCTAAAGTGGTAGCTAATTACAAGAAGAAGGTGAAATATTCGGCCACAGCAAGGACCAGCGGCAGCACACTACCTAACAAAGGGGCCCAGAGGCAGGGCACTTTACCTTGCTTGGAATTATTCAAGAGGCTCAATAGCTTTGCATAGCAACGGAAGGCTTATTGACTGGAGTTAAAGGCACTGGGAAGAGGGGAACCATTCTCTGGGAAAAC
The DNA here is from genome assembly GCF_001890085.2 of Hipposideros armiger. Classification (NCBI taxonomy): domain Eukaryota; kingdom Metazoa; phylum Chordata; class Mammalia; order Chiroptera; family Hipposideridae; genus Hipposideros; species Hipposideros armiger. The sequence goes on from NW_017731506.1 coordinate 1,404,903, forward strand.
CACAAACAAAGTCATTAACCCCCTGAGGGAAAGTGTGAAATTACCCTGTATTGGGGGCTGGGTTAACTTGTGTGGCCCTATTGAGGCCATTTTCCCCTGGCCCATAGAGAACCAGTCTCCCCCTTCTTTCTATATAATTAGTGAGCGTGGAGCCCCACACATCCCCCAAACAGTTGAGGTCCTTATATCTTCTTCCTCATTACTCCTCTCCTTGCAGAGTCGTATCCTTAGCTGCTGTGAGAACCGCAGCCTCTATATCCTACAGGAAAGTGCAGGCTCACAAATCCTCTCACCTTGGTTCAGCTCTAAGAGGAAATGTGTGTTCCTCCCATTCTCACCACTCTTCCTCTCCCTGGGTGGAGGAGCGGAAGCCATATCTCTCCTCCTCCAGAGAGGAACGCTTGTATTTGGGAGAGTCAATTTTTATTCAGTACAGAAAAATGAGGGGAGTAACTTGTTCATAACCACGTGGGCCACTCTAACAGTATAACTGGGGCAAGCCACTCAGCCTCTGAGTCACTTTCTATGGACTCAATAGAAAGAAAGGAAAAAAAGAATTTCCAGGGGAATTTGTAGATGGAACAACTAAGAGGCTTTACTAACTGGTTGTCAGACCCTGTGCCTTGAGTTTATGTTAAATATCCAAGATAAAGGAAAAAGCAAGGACTTAGAAATTATATGTACCTGGAATTAGATACTAGCTCTGGTGCTTTGAGTCCACTTAATAGAAAAAAAACTGGAAACAACCTACAAATAGGGAAACAGTTAAATAAATTGTGGTATAGCTACAGTATGGGGTATTATACAAACTTTAAAAATAGAGACATGTGTGCTGATGTGGAAAGATGTCTAAAATATTGTGTAGATAAAAGCAAGATGTAGAATGATTGTATATTACAGTTCCTTTTGTGTAAATAAGTAAAAAAAAATTACATAGGGAGATAATGCATCCGAGTATGGGTGTAACAAGGAAGGGTGATGGAATCATAAGAAACACTTAAAAGTTAGCTTTGGGGAGAGGAATGGAAAATTAGGTGTCAGAAGGAAGGTTTGCACTTTTTACTTTTTTTTATTGTTTAGGTTTTCTAGCCAGGTCCATATATTAGTCTTATTTTTAAAACTGCAACAGGGTTTATATGCATAGTAAGATTATAGATCTTTCTTCCTTTTCATTTTTTTCTGTGTTAAAAAATAAAAGCCTTGGGCCGGCCGAGTGGTGCGTTGGTTAGAAGTTGGCTTGGGACGCCAGCTCTGAGCACCAGGGCCCCAGTTCAGATCCCACACTGAGGGCCAGTGACACTGCACCGTCTATAGCTAAAATGGTGAATAACAGCTCGACCTGGAGCTGGGCTGCCATGAGTCACTGGCAATGGCATAACATAGGCTGCAGTGGGGCTGGGCGGCAGCAGGCATGAGCTTTCGTGAGCTGCCTTGAGCTCTGTCCAATGGCCGGAGAGCAACTGCCTCACCCAGGAAAAACGTAATGATAATACCAACATGGGCCAGTGAAGCAACGTTCTCCACAACTAGACTGAAGAACAAAAGGACAGCAACTTGTCTGTTCCCTTTCCCTGATTCCCCAATGCTGTTCCCCTCCCCCAATTCCCCAATAGAATATTAAATAAATAAATAAAAGCATTTGAAATTGTGGGAATTAAATTAAGCAACGTTTTAAGTGCCTGGAGCATAGATGGGGCTTGGTTAATGTTAGTGCAAATAAAAACAGAAGACCTGACTTATCAACCTTCTTAAAATAGATACTGGGGTTTTTTTTTTAGATAATAATGATTACTATCTATTAGATACTATTTATTATTTTATTGCTATTTTTTAGAGAGTGTTTACCCTCTGTTTCTCTGCCATTTTTGGTCCATGGATGTGACCATCCTGGAAGTGGTGAAAGATGACTGGGTTGGTCATAGGATCAGTTTTGCCAGCAAGTATTGTGACTTGTGGCAGGCTGGTCATTTAACCTTTCTGAGCTGCCTTTTCCTCAACTGTGAGCCAAGAATCTGAGTGATCTATAAGAGGTCCCTCTGAACTTGAAATTTGCACATCCATTTGCTAATGAAGTTGATGTAGCTCAAAAGCAAGAGTGTTAAGCGGTAGACTGTCAGGAAGTTCAAAGACAAGACTGCAAAGAAAATGTTATAAGTTTGAGGTTAGGAAGCAGTTTCCTAAAACAGACCCAATCTGTTACAGCCCACACAACCACTAACTCACTCATTCTGTTTCTTAGTCAGGGATTTTCAGCTGTATCTGCCAATGAATCCATAAATGCAGAGCTCTATCGCTATTATAAAAGCCTGCAAAGTTAAGTTTTATATTTCCTCGGGTCGAGTTTTGTTGGCAGTTTTGTTTTCAATGATTTGTTTCAAATCTAAAAGGCATGCATATTTATTTACTGCATTTTCCATTTGTTGGAGTCCTGGAAGCTGAAAAAATTACTTTTCTTTCTACTTTGTAAGTTCTAGGTGGGCCAATAATCAAATTAACAGACAGGTTAACAGGAGAACATCAGAAATTTTAATACATGTGTATGGGGAATTCATGTAAGCATGAAAATTCCAAAGATAATGAGGCAGTGTTGAGTCTGTATGACATTTTGGACAAAGGAAAAAAAGGAAGGGACAGAGCGTTAGATTTCAGAAGTGAGAATGGGTGATTTACAGGTAGCTGAGGATGAGCGGAACATACAGGCAGGAACATTCTTGTTGGGCACCTCAGAAACAGTGGGACACGGGATATCTAGCTAACAGGCCCCTGCTTGAAGCCCTCTTGTTGACCACACTTAATTCAAATTAGGCTATTCAGGCTAAGGCATCCTAAAATTGCCTCCCTGAAACAGGTTTTTCTGTCTGAATTTCTCGGGCAGGAAAGGGATGAGGGTCAAAGATTCTTTCTGAGTCTTTTGTTTCTTAATAAGTAGCTTGAAATCATTCCAAAAGGCAGCTTCAGGGTGGCAAAATTTTAGTCCCTTCAGAGTATATCAAGTCAATTCTCCTACCCGGGGCAGGTCTGTATAACTGAGGCCTACTCTATTACACATGAGGCCTGTGTTAGTACCTTATGTATGAAAATAAAACAAGCAAATAGTACAGAGCACCGACTGTGAGGGCCCCACCAAGAGCAAGGTACAGGACAACAGTCCAAGGGAAGGGCCAGCCCCCATCCTTCTCTTTAGCAGCTGAGCACACAGTTAATCAACTGGCCTGCTTTTATCAAGCTCCTGACATGCGTAGGGATGTGTCCTTCCTCTCAATCTGGATATTGTTCTGGCAAATATTGTTCAGGTGAGCTTGTGTGTGTGGCTGCTGGAAGCAGGGAAAGACCTTGTTCCCCTCCCTGGGGCTGGCTTCTCTCAGAGTGGAGGTGTGTAACAGTAAGAAGTGGGCCCGGGGAGATCTGTGTGCTGTTGCCATAGCCACTTCTCAGCACGCCCAAGGACACATCCCCACATCCACTGTGAGGCTTCATTAGAGACACAGCGACGTATGACAGCAGCCTTGAATCACTTCATGAGGATTGGGGCCTGATGTGTTCTCTTATGTAATGTTGCCCATCAGTGGAATGGAGATGAGCTGGGGCCAACAAACCAATGTATTCTTAACACTGAGAAATAAACACAGTAACACTTAAAACACCATTGACAGGACCAACAAGCAAAATTATAACCTCGTGAAGGGACACAATGCTAATACTGTATTATCACAAAAACAATACTATAAACAAATCACTGACATGATTTTACATACTTGCAATCATGTTATGGCCAGACTCTTTGTATTTTTTTTCACTTAATATGAATTTGTGAACATTTTTCCATGTTACTTTGTGGCCTTCACAATTAGTTACAGTATGATTTAAAGGAAAATAAACATGGCTGTCTTTAGGCCTCCCAGGAACTAGCCTCCAGGACATATGACATGATGGTAAAAGGTAATTGGATCATATAAAATGACTCTAATTTTGATTACAGATTGTAGTTTAGTTATGGGAGTTTGCCACTGCTTATGAGGAAATCCCAGAGTATTTTTTTTTTCCTTCAGGCATGTTCATAGATTTCTTTGCTTTGTCTCTCTGAAATGTGTGCTTGAAGTAGGCAATCGCTTGTCTCTTTCTCTTGGCAGCGGGACATTTGTTTCTCATCAGTAGGAAGTAATATCCCACCACCTGTCTCACCAGGCACATGACCAGGGGAGTCAGGTAAGATTTCTCTACCTCCCAACCTCTTCCCACAAAGTCATCCTAAGAACTCCCATCAGAGAAAATGAGACTGCTTATTTTTAATTTAAAGGGTTCTTATAAGTATACAGAAGTCAGGAAATGTACCCAGAATTCAGGCAGATTAGCAACTTGGCTCCTAACTGTAGGCAATTTCCATGACATTGGTTCTCATTCCATTTCGAGTGGGTCAGGAGGAAAGGGAGTTACTGACTGTGGAATGGACATGAGGAAATCTCCGTTTCCGTGAGCAGAGCTCCGGTTCTCTGCAGTGGTTGACTGGCTTGAACAGTGTGAGGTCTCAGGCCCTTGGGAAGGAGACACACATCTGGGCGGAAGCTGTGTTGTGAGGGCAGAACTCCCACAGCCAGTCTGGGCCTTCGTCCCTTCTCTCCAGGGACATTCCCACCAGCCTGCCTGATGTCAGAGGCGCTGCCTGCCAGAGAAGAATCCTCCTCGGTGCCCCATGGGCACAGCAGCTCAGTCTGTCTGTGCGGCACCTGTTAGCCACACTCAGCAGGGCTGTCTGTCACAGCTTAGAGCCCACCCGCTGCCGAGAGAGGGAGGATCTGAGCACAAAGCAGCCTGTGTGAAACCTTGGACAGGTCAGGAGCATGGATTGCCGATGGGGGTCCTACGCATCACCTTGGGAGAAGCAGTCCCTGGAACCCTAGGCACACAGCAAAGGGAAAACCCTTTGAGACTTATCACACCTAATAAAAATGGGAGCCCCATGTGACTAATAAACTGGACCCTTGTCAGACAGCGAAGGGAAGCAGGGATTGTTAAAAACGCTGACAAGACTTGCAAGTTCGATGGCCCTGAATCACAGCCAAAGAGCAAGTGGTAATGGCCACAGCCATGCTAATTAAGAGTTTATAATTTTGAATTATCTGGGTGAGAAGGAGCAGGGCTTTCTTGCCTTTTCTTGGTTTGATAGCTTTCAGTTTATAAAATAAATTCTATTTTTTCCATAATTATGTTAAGTTACTGTTCCCAAAGAAACGTTTGGCCTATGGGTGCCCTGTGATCTGTCTTCCCCTAACGTGCATAGCTTTCACGCAGCCTGGGAGGGTCTTTTTTTTGCAGGACAGCTGGGGTGCTGTGGCAGGAGGTCGGCCCAGGCATCCCAACAGCAAGCCAGCTTGAAGATGTAATCTGAATGTAGCCTGTAAGTAGTTACTTTGATCTTATACCAATCATCATGCCTGTCAGAAAACGAGCGGGGGGAGGGCATGGAAATCACTGCAAGTCAAAACTTTGGTTGAAAGATAAGATGTTATGATTATGTTCATTATGTTACTGTAATTAAGAAGTTGGGGTTGATCGCTCAAAGCTTCCAATATATAAAAATCAACAGCCATTTTAGTTGAACTGCTACATCCTGTGACCTGTTTTTAATTGACTTCCCTTCTCCTGACTCTTCAAAGCAGGGCTGCCAAAGCCACCAGCTTCCGACTTTGAAGCTCTCTTAAGAAAGAGAGGAAAAAAAACCAAGGCCAAAAGTCAAGGGCTTTCAACTACATATGTTTTAGGCCAAATTTACAATGTCTATTTTTCTTTTTTTCCTAGTTTCTCAAAAGGTTACTTTTCATGCATTCTTTGATCTAGAAAAACAAAAATAAACTAAGATACCCCATATTGATCATGTTTTTCAGAAATCTCATTTAACAATTGGTCTAGTCACACATGTCTGCTTTTCTATTTTTTTTTCTGAAGATGGAAGTTTAACGTTTCTGATATATGCAGAATAGCAGCTCAATTCTTTTTTCTTTGCAATCCTCCTTCTATAATGGAATTATCATGTAATGGCCAATGGCTGGTTCTATAGGACAAAACCTTTGCCCAAATCTCCGGACAGCCGGCTGTGCCCCAGTTATAGCTCAGTGAAGTACCATTCATGGGTTCGTGGTCTGTGCTCACACCATCATCTACAGCCACCTTTCATTATAATATTTATATTACGGAAATAAAAATCCCAATAATTTGACAATTAATCGATTATTTGCCAAGGTCAGACATACATGAAGAGTGTTTGGAAATTTATGGAAGAAAATGAGGTGTCCCAGCCTATTTTGTGAAGAATGTTTTGGAAACAGATTTCAATAAGTGTTCAAAACTTAAAAAGGGGTTGGCGGGGGTGAGCTCCTTGGAAATACCAACAAGCCTTGCAAAGTCTTAAATTTCTTCAGGACTAGAATATATCCCTCCCCCCACATTTAGTTTTTGTGCCATTTCATGGGTCTCCAAGGCAAAACTAACATGTATTTTTATATTGGCATCTTCTTCTCATTTTGACAATGTAGAATGTCCTGGGTTCTAAATAGAACAATAACTCCCGTTTGGATAATGCTTTTCTATTTAGACACACCCCTCCCTTCTCACCCTCACCCCCTCATCCCCTGCCCTGTGTAAAATCATTCAAGCCTCACTCTAAGTACTATTGTTTATTTTATAGATGCATTAATAGATGCTGAAAGATTTTAGTAAGTAGGCAAACCCGGATGAGATCTTTTGGTTCCACATATTTCTACACGCCACACTCATCTCTTCTGTCAATGCATCCAGGCTTAACCTGTGAAGGAGTAGTGTGAGGCAGTGTCCGTCCTGTACCCCTGTGCTGACACTCTGGTAAAAACTCTTCATACTCTGTATTCTGGGAAGCTTGCAAGTCCCATATGACCAAAAAGGACACTGTGGCATTCAAATTCATTCATTCAGCATTTTTGAGCACCACTGTGTACCAGACTATGCTAGACATGAGGGTATAGCAGTGAACAGGATAGAAAAGGTCAGTCCCTCCTCTTGGGTGGGAGAAATAGAAAATGGGTGCATAAAAACAAAAAATACTTTCCAATAGCTATATGTGTCCTGGAGAAAGTAGAGAAAGGGAGCATGTTAGGGAGTGGCGATGGGGGTGAGCTGGAGGTGGTGGTTTAGGTGGTGTAGGAGGTAGTGTTTTCAGTAGGGCATTCAGTCTGCCTAAGTAACATTCAAATGCTTATGTTTTATAAATTCTTTGCTGGCCAACAGATGGATTCAGCCTAGGCATTGCATTAGATCTTTCCTAGGGAATGGTTTTCATTTTACAGATAAAACAACAAGACAAAATTGAGACAGGGAGAAGTCAAGGTGACTGATCAGCATCACACAGATGATTTGTGCAAGGTTAGGGCCAGGGTCTAGGTTTCCTGCCTCCCACGACTGAGCTCCTTCCATCGCACTGCATTGTGTTTATCGTATGAGCCATGTATCCTTGTCGCAGCAGCCTGGCCAGTCCTTCCTGACTTATGCCAAAGGACAGGGAACCCTAGCAGGGAGACAAATCTTGTGTTCTTCATCCTTCAGAGCCCCATTCCCTGACAGTATGCTCACCCTGAGTATGCGCTTAGCTTATCACAGGCTTCCAGATTATGGGTTAGGAAAGAGGGAATCAAGCAGATTTTAGCCATGGCTATAAAAACTGGGCATGTGCGTAGCAACTGTGCATGGATTTTCCAGACTCGGAGGGCCTCTCTGCTGTGGTGATACTTTGTGGAGATTTATAGACAAAGGATTTGGCAAGGCCGGTGGTTCTCAGGCCCCATGTGCCATGGAAACCCAGCCAGGTCAGCTTAGACCAAAACAGTCATTTGGTCCGATTCCCAACAGTTCATCTCTCCATCTCTGTGTCAGAGACCTGGAAACACAAACTGGCCTCAAACAAAGCCCTTCGGCCATATGTGCTAGACCTGGGCCACTCTCACGGCCTGTTGTTTCAGCTCATTTCATCATCTTTGGCTCTACCCTAGGAAAAGTACTTTTATATAATTGAAACAGTAAAACATTTTACTTTCTTACCATAGAAAGAGTGCATGTTCATTACAGACCACTTAGAAATTACTGAAGTACACAAAGAAGAAATTTACATCACTCACTGTAATTGGATCACCTGACAATAATCATTAGTAAATGGAAGGTAAAGCCCCAGTCTTATTTTTTATGACTTAAAATACATTTTAAAAGTAAAAAAAAAAAATTGGATCATACTGTAAATTGCTTTGAACTGGCTATTTTTTAATTTTTCTTAATACTATAATAATAATATATTTGAATTTTTATTGACTGCCTACTACATCTCAGCTACAAAAGTTCTGTGAAAATAGCTGCTACAGTTCCCATTTTACAACTGAGGAAACAAGAGTTCTGAGATTGTTTATTCTGCTCCATTCGTCTCATTAGATAACCTCATCCCTGGCCAGTCTCACTATTCATTGGTAAGCTCTAGCTCGAATTTTTATTATCAGCCCCACCTTTCCTCTCAACTTTAGACTTTTCTATCCAGTTGCGTATCTGACATCTCATTTTGGATCTCACAAGTGCCTAGAATTCAACCCATCCAATATCATGCAGAGGTATATTCCACATTGTATGGCATGAAGGCCTGTACCACTGTCATCGAAACTTGGGTCTGAGCTGCCATCTAAGCTTGTCTCCAGTGGTATACCCTTGACCTTGAGTTTATTCTCTACACAGCAGCCAAACAGTCTTTTCAAAGTGGAAATACAATTATGCTACCACCAACTTACGGCACTTGGGTGACTATCGTCTGCTCTTCACCTGAAGACCAGAGTCCTCAGCATGGCCTCCAACGCCAGCATGAGCTGTCTCCCTAGCCTCTGTTCACATCATGCTCCCTGCGCTCTGCACCCCAATCACACAGGCATTCTTTTAACTAAACCTCAACAGGATTTTTGCACTTGCTTTTCCTTCTTACTGAAATGCCCTCCCCATCACCCTGTTTGTTCTTTGCCTGGGTAATTCCTACTTTCTCTTTAGATGTCAGATTCATTACTAAATCTTTACATATGGCTTCCTTAATCCTCTAGGACCACTCCAGTTTCCTATATTATTCACTCATAGCACCGTGCTTCTCTTCTTTGTAGCACTATCGCAGTTATGAACTTATACCCTTTTGTATGATTCTTTGATTAAAGGCTCTAATGCCGTTAGACTATAAACTTCCTGAAGGCAGGAACCATATTTGTTTATGTCCATCATTATATCTCTATTGCCTAGAGCCCTGCATGGCACATCTTAGTTTATAAATACGCGTTGGATGAATAAGTGGTGTGACTTGTTCAGATTTACCCAGCTAAAATGGCTGAGCGAAAATGGAACCCAATGTTCTTCCTATTACATGATAATATCAGGAAGGCATAAAGCATTAAACACATTTGTATAAAATGTTTAATAACATCCTCCAACATTCCTGACCACTCCCAAAATCTCTGGACCTACCTCTGTACACTCTGACAACCCCACCTAAGAACATGAAGGGAAGGGTTTTCATTGCTGAAGAGAATTTAATAGTTAGAACATTGTTTTGATCCATACATCTTGAAATAAATATATCCTTTGATTGATATCTAAGCTTTGGGTTAGACACTGAGATGAAAAATGAAGAGAAAAGCATGGGTCCAGGACAAAATATGGTGAGGCATGAGGGCAGAAGCAAAGTGACAATGGCAGCACAGGCAAGCTTCACAGGGCTGGTGGTGGTCGATAGGGAATGCAGCATATTTTAACCGGGGGAGAGTCCAGAGATCCTCTGATTCTGTCTTCTCATTTTATAGATTTCCATGATGTGGCCATGCTCACACATTTAGCTTGAGGACTAGACCCTACACATTCCCCAAATACTTTTATGTTAGCCCATCAACAAGTATTAACTGAATATTTACTACAAACTCCCATATATTTAGTGTGGGGAACGTAGGACAAGGAATTTAAAAGTTAGTGAATTAATAATAATAATTTATGATAGTAATGATAGCAGCACTTTATGTTTATACAATGCATTAAAGTTTGCAAGTTACTTTTGTGTACTTCCTGTCATGCAATCTCCCCAAAGTCATTGAGGCAGACTGAGCACGATTCTCACATGCTGTATAGGAGGGAAAATTGCATCACTCGTCCAAAGCTGCAGGGCTATTAAATGGCAGATCTTAGCCTCAAATTCAAATTCCCAGACTCCGAGTTTGGTGATAGTTCCATAGCCTTTTGCCTCTGTGTTAAGTATAAAAACTTGTACTGCAGTTCTCCAATATCTCTATGAAGGTGGAGGCTCACCTTCCAATTTTAATAATATATTACAAATAATGCAGAGCCTTACCTCTCCTAGGCTCAGTCCTTTCCTCTTTCAGCATCAGGCTGGATGCCAGATCTCATGGAGCAGTGATTCTGTGCCAAGTTCAGCAGGGAGTATTGGATTAAGATTCTCATGTTGACAGCAATTTTGTCTTGTGAAGATGCACCAAGCCTGCCTTATGCATTCCTCTCACACCTGGGAGGACTGGAATAGATTTCTATTTGCAAACATAGTTTGTACCTTGAAACATGTATCATAAAAGAACAGAAATGTGGTTCCTTTGAAAATAATTCACCGTTACCCTTCCATTTCAATCATTTGGTGAGTTTTGGACGTAGTTTTCTTTCCAGAGTCCGTGAAAAGTTGTTTGTTTTCCACTCTCTTTTAACCAGCTGGGTGCCAACCTTTTCTTTCCTTCTCTTGATCTGACGTAAGTTCAATGTTTTGCTTCTGCCAGCTATTCCAGCTGGTAACCGGCAGGTAGTTGGATGAAAGAAGCTTTCTCTCCACTCAGGCAATGCACCAAGTCCCACCCCAAACACAGATACACACACATACACAAACACTGTGGAATACAATAGTTTGACGTACAGGATGCCCTGCATAAAGACGGCAGTTCACTTCCACCCACAGTCCTCTGTAGGCCGGTTCAGGGTAGTGAAATTGGCTGCTATCCACGCAAGAGGAAGGTCTGGGTCAAGAGGAAGGAATATCCCATCCTGAGGAAGACAGATTAGGTTTGTTCTGTATGATTTCTTGGGAATAGCTTCCAAATTTACAATGCACTGCAGCTCAATTTAGCTTGCTATCAGTCTAAGATTACTAAACTCTATGTAGAAGAAAAGCACATTCATTATTGTTATTAAGTGAACTAATTTTAGAACTATTACTAGAATAAAAGTCAGGGATATGATAATATTGAACTAGAAATGGGGCTAATAAAGCTCCTCATGTTTCCCCATTTAGGTAGGAAAGGCTGTAATTAGAAGTAAATAATGCAACAGGGAAACTTCTTTTGGGTGGTATGATGAAGAATGAACTGCTTTTAGCAAGCATTGTTTGGCTGAAGGAGCTACTCAAATGACAGATTGCCTTTTCAGATTTGGTCACCTTTCATTTAGATTAGAGACTGAATATGTAGCATGTGCTTTTTATTTAGGTTGGGTGGAGACCAGGGTTCACTCCTAGTTATCACAGGACATGCATGGTTACTGTAGCATAGGTCAGCTAGGAACCATCTCAGACCCTGCAAATGTAGAATCAGAGGCAGAAATGAGATGTTGAGACCCGGTAGCCTCAGGTGATTGGAGCCTTCACTCAAGTCTAGTATATAATATAGTTTGTTAACATGATAAATTTACCTCCCCCTTTCTTGTATGTATGCCTATTTTTTGTTGCTGTTGTTATTTTGTTTTCTTGCCAAATTGCTTTGGCGAAGACCCCCAAAACAACGTTAATTAAGGATGATGATTATAATTATTTTGCTTTCTTTTCGATTTTGATGAAAAAAACTCCTGGCTTGCTTTTAGTCATGATGTTACATGCATATTTTAAGTTTGTATTCTGTTTCTATCTCTGAAAGTTGCTGCAGTAATTGGTAGTCCCTGAAGAGAGACTTTGGGGCAAAACATTTTATTACCTTCATGATTTAAGACCTATACGGTTCTCAGTCAGTGTAGCCTAATCATCATCAATGCCTAAATAGCCTTATCTAAGTCTCTAGGATCAGTTCCTAACCTGGGTTAGGAGAAACTTTTGGGAGTTGAGACATGCACGCTGGGATGCAGCATTATGTTGCCTTTAAAGATAGCCCATCACTGGACTTAGGCTCTGGCTCTGACATGTGGATTTTTGTCTTATTCCCAAGACTTGGACTTCACTACCATATTCTAGTAAGTACTTGAATTTCTGTCTCTATAAATTGCCTATGACAGATACTGGTTAGCATAGTGGATCTGGACCAGAGGGCTTGGGTTCAAATCCTGTTTCTCCTACTTCTTAGCCTGGTTAATCTTAAGCAAGTTATTTAACATTTTTGTGCTTTCTCAATTGTTAAATTAGGGTAATAGCACTGGCCTCACAAGATTGTTGTGAGCTTTAAATTAAATAATGTATGTAAAGACCTTAGGAGAATGCTTAGCATATACTCTATCACTCACTAAAGGCTTATAGTTATTATTGATAGTAAAAAATGTAGTAGTACTGTTATCCATTTTGAATTGCACCTGACTTTCTTCTATCAACCCCCCTCTCAGGGCTGGATGTCCACTACTTGATTCCCATCTTGGTGGTTGGGGATCTGCTACCTGCAAATTGGCTTGTTTTGGCAGGACACCCCATTACAACATGTTGACCTTTGGAATAATCAGATATTTGTATTCTAAAAATAACCTACTGCCTGACCTCAGGTTACAGTATTCTATCAGGTGATTGAAATTTTCTCCAAAGACCCACTTCTGAGTTTAACTCTATTGCCTGCCTTCTATCCCACTGTTGTAAACCTTCTCCCACCTAAAGATTTTGTTCAAGATGTTCATGACTTTTTTTTTTTAATAGCATCTGACATGCTCATATAACTTATCTTAGTGCTTTTCCAGACGCAACACTAATTTGTGATTAGGGTTACTGTTCCAGCTCTGCAAAATCACTTCTGTTTGTCCTGAACCAGAGTTCACAATATAAAAGCATGCTAATTAATCCATTTGCTTAGTTAGCTCATAGTTATTTAACCTATAATCCAGGATTAACACTGTGCCTGGACATAAAAATAAACATGAAATAATGTAAGATGTGGCCACTGACCTTGAAGAACTCACAGTTTAGTTGAATAAGGAAAAGATACTGATTGTCCAAGGATAAGCTATGGAAGTGAAGGTGTGAATAGATAGCCTAGTAGGGAAATGAGATCTGAGTTGAATCATTTGGGTTTTTTGGTTTTTTTTCCTGGAGTCCATGAAAACGTGTTTGCTCTCCCCTTCTTTTAACTGGCTGGGTGCCAACGTTTTCTTTCTCTTCCTCTTGATCTGAAGAAAGAGGAGCATGTTCCAATTGGGGTGTTAACATTGTCAGTGGATTCTAATTTGGTGATATTAATTACAACTAATGTAATGCACTCAATTGACTTATTCAGCTACTTTTGTACTATTTACATTATTTTCCCTTACCTATGTATTCTCTGCACCATTATTTACTTACTAGCTTTAAGTCCTTGTTCTTTGGTTTAAATAACTTTATTAAAATTTTGTCATCACTATCTTAAATAGAAAAGCAGTATACCTTGCTATAAAAAGATAACATGATAGATATGCACAACTATTTAAATTTTTAAAAGTTAACCCATAAATCACCTAAAACTGTCTCAGTACCACCCCTGTGGAGCTCTGGCCTTGTCTCTTTCTGATGCTCCTTTGGGAAGGAAAAGTTTATTGAGGTCTCTATTCAAATACTGCTTGATAATTCTACGTCCCAGTGCTCGTCACCTGCCATCACTCTGTTCCGTACTTTGTTTTATTTTCTTCATAACATTTGTTATTTTCTGGAATTGTATTGTTTGTCTCCTGGCTTGTTATCTATTATTTATGATGAAATATAAACTCCGAAAGAGCAAGGACTTTGCTTTGTTTACTGCTATTCCCCAGGACTTGGTTACACTAGACGCCCAGTTGCCTGATTTTCATGGCAATATGGTCAGAAAGTGCCGTGATGCAAGAATCTGGGCTTAGGTAAAGTAACCTTGCTTGCTGGCTCAGCACCTCATGGCCTGATTTTTTTCCCTCCTGTGTCTTGGGTGGACTACTGTGACTTCGGACTTTATTTACCCTCCTGGGCTCATGGGACCTTTTTACTTCTCTGAACATCTGTAGATCTTCAGTACTTTGGGTTCTACTTCCTTGTGCTCCTTCACTTCTTTTTAAAGCCAACCCGCTGGCTCTGATTTCTTTCCTACCTAGACTACCTAACAGGGCTCTGACTCGGTTCCTCTGTTCAAAAGATTCCTGGACTGCCCATCATTATGCATCTAAGTGGTTACCAGAGGGTAAGGGGAGAAGGGGGAAGGTAGAAGAGGGTAAAAAGGGTCTAATATATGGTGATAGGAGGAGAATTGACTCTGGGTTGTAAACACATAATGCAATATATAGAAAAAAAAAAGAAAGAAAGAAAAGAGAAAAAAGGGGGGAGGGAAAAGCCATGTAGCATTATTAGTGAATACCCACGTGGCCTGAAAGAGGTCATTGATGTAGTTTGCTAAAGGGCCTAACTTGTTTCCAGAGAGCCGTTCACAAACTGGCAGGACTTGTCCAGGAAAGGACAGCTATAACAATTCAACCATACTGAGTGGTGTGCTCTAATATTTTAAAAATAAAAAATAGGACAATGGCAAGTATATTTGTCCACCTGTGCCAAGAGTAGCTTTAGCTAAATGCTTACATATGTGTCTCAATTTTAGTTCTTAAAGACTGTATTTTTCATTCTTAAGGTAATGAATATATAATTATTAAGAATGTCCTCCAAGGGCTGGCCGAGTGGCTCAGTTGGTTAAGAGCTTGCTCAAGAGTGCTAATTCTGAGCAACAGCATTGCTGGTTCAATTTCTAGCCCGAGATGAGCTGCTGCTGAGCTGCCAACAGGTAGCAGGATGGCTCAGCTGAAAAAAAAAAAAAAGAATGTCCTCCCAGTAGATTATATGATTTAAAAAGATTTAGATAAATTTTTATCATTTTTAATATTTATATACTAATCAGAGTCATTGAAAGAGATAATATGATCTATGTGATAGAGAAATGTTATTTAAAATATTTCCATTTAGTTTTTATTCTTTAAAGACTTTATTTTTTCCTGCCTAATTAGGTAATGGTGAGTCAAGGAATAAAGGCACATATCTATTTCCTGTGACAAATCCAATGCCTGTTAAGGCTGGTTGATTAAAGAAGCCATACTTCTTGGTGATAAACGACTCCATGTCTGTAATAAGGCCCATGCACTTCCAATGAAATCTTTCACGTCATGGAAGAGGAAACAAGATTGCAAATTTGAGAGTGGATGATAATGATTAGTATTGGATGCTATTTATAATTGGGCACAGGAAGTTAATTAGTTGTTTTCAATACAGTGACTGAGCTGATCCCAACCGAAAAAGCACATAGGATTTATAAATGAAAAATATTTTTAAAACGGCTGAGAAATTTTATGGTTTGGGTAAAGTTAGGGGAAAGCATGCTGACTGGTAAAAAATGACAACTGGGAATTTTGATTACAGAAAAATGAAGATTTTTTAAAATTTATTTTATTTTAATAAATTAAGTAACATGGTATTTGAAGGAATTTGGGCATGCATTTGTGGAAAATAGGTCCTTTCTAATTCAGTAGTGATTATCAGTGGCATAAAAGGTTATATTCTCCAAATATACAAAGCGTTTACTCTGTGGGAATAAGTATGAAATGTGAGATTAACTGACGTAAGCTACAAAGATACTCTTTAATGCACTGTGGGAATATTTTAATAGTGAATACCATGTGGCCTGAAAGAGGTCATTGATGGAGTTTGCTAAAGGGCCTAACTTGTTCCCAGAGAGCCATTCACAAACTGGCAGGATTTGGCTGATTATGGAAAAGAATAGCCCTCACAACAAAAGTGAAAATTACAAGTGTTGCTGATAGGGAGGCCCAGGCCAAGAGAGGACCCATCTGATTCTAAAAGGAGAACTATCAGGACAATAATCAGAGAGATCACCTAGATGGTGGCCCAGCATCAAAACAATACAGTTTGCATAGTGTTTCCTGTATTTGTTTTCCTTGAGCCTTAGAACTCAACAGGCTTCAAATGCTTAACTGATTTGACCAAGATGACTAATGAGAATAGTTACATATTTATCGACGTCCCATGATGTGCTAGACACTTTGCTACGTGTTTTACATGCTTTGCCTGACTTGGTTCTTGCAGGAGTCTTTAAGAGGTACATTTATTATCCCCATTTTAAAAAGGAGGACACTAAATCTGGGAGAGAGTTTCTGAAACTTGTCCATGGCAGCACAGCAGGGGACGTGGCAGAGCCAGGACTGTGCCAGGGTGTGCCAGTTCAGAGGTGGGGTCTCAGTCCCACTCTATTAATAAAGCAGGTCTTGAAACTTAGTCTTCAGCCTCCAAGGACACTGCTCTTTTTCTCCACTTGCCCCACCCCAACCCCTTTTTTCTTCCATTAGATAATTAGGGGGTTCTCTTTTTTAGAAAATGCATTGTGTGTGTGTGTGTGTGTGTGTGTGTGTGTTAGAATAGACTTTTATTTATTTATTTATTTTTAAAAGATTTTTATTGGGGAATTGGGGAAAGGGGAACAGACAAGTTGCTGTCCTTTTGTTCTTCAGTCTAGTTGTGGAGGATGTTGCTTCACTGACCCAAGTTGGCACCATCATTGTGCTCTTCCTGGGCGAGGCAGATCAGTCACCGGCTTCTGGACGTCTGCTCACAGCGGCTGCTGGCCGCTCACACTGGCTGCTGGCTACACACGGTAGCCCATGGCAACCTATCTGCCATCGCTGGCGACTTACGGTAGCCTAGCTCCAGGTTGAGCTGTTGCTCACCATCTTAGCTGTAGAGGGCAGTGTCACTGGCCCTCATGTGGGTTCCAAACTGGGGCCCTGCTGCTCAGAGCTGGAATCCCAAGCCAGATCTTAACCAATGCACCACTCAACCGGCCCTAGACTTTCATTCTTTAGAGCAGTTTTAGGTTTGCAGGAAAATTGAGCAAAAGGTACAGAGAGTTTCCATTTACCTGTCTCTTCCCATACATTTATTATTAACACCTTGCATTAGTGTGGTACACTTTTTACACTGATGAATCAATACTGACACATTGTTACTGACTAAAGTCCATAGCTTACATCTGGGTTCACTCTATGTTATAAACTCTATGGGTTTTGACAAATGGGTAATGTCCCATATCCATATTACAGTATCTTACAGAATATTTTCACTTCCCTAAAATTGCCCCCTGCTCCATCTCTTCCCCTCCTCCACTCCTTTCAGGGCCCTGGCAACCACTGATCTTTTTACTGTCTCTGAAGTTTTGCCTTTTCCAAAATGTCATATAGTTAGAATTACACAGTATGTAGACTTTTGAGACTGGTTTTTTAACTTAGCAATATGTATCACTCTATCTCTTTTCCTGGCTTGAAAGCTCATTTCTTTTTAGCACTGAATGCTAATCTCATTGTCCGGATGTACCACAATTTATTTATCCATTCACCTACTGAAGGACATCTTGGTTGCTTGCAAATTTCCGCAATTAAGAAAAAAACGGCTATAAACATTGAGTGCAGGTTTTTGTGTGGACATAAGTTTTTGACTCATTTGAGTAAATGCCAAGGAGCATGATTACTGGATCATGTGGTAAAGTAATTCAGCTTTGTAAGAAACTGTTAAACTGTTTTCTTCTTTTTTTTTTTTTAGCTGAACCATCCTGCCACCTGTTGACAGCTCAGCAGCAGCTCAGCTTGGGCTGGGAATCAAACCAGCAACCCTGTTGCTCAGAGCTCGCACTCTTGAGAAAGCTCTTAACCAACTAAACCATTCCGTCTTCTTTTTTTTTTTTATGCCTATGTTTTCTTCACAGCTTTAGTTTTATTTATTATTTATTTAT
Organism: Hipposideros armiger; assembly: GCF_001890085.2. Classification (NCBI taxonomy): domain Eukaryota; kingdom Metazoa; phylum Chordata; class Mammalia; order Chiroptera; family Hipposideridae; genus Hipposideros; species Hipposideros armiger. The sequence continues at coordinate 1,422,893 of NW_017731506.1, forward strand.
TATTTTTTAAAGATTTTATTGGGGAATTGGGGGAGGACAACAGCATTGGGGAATTGGGGAAGGGGAACAGACAAGTTGCTATCCTTTTGTTCTTCAGTTTAGTTGTGGAGGACGTCGATTCACTGGCCCATGTTGGTATTATCATTGTGCTCTTCCCGGGTGAGGCAATCACTCGCTGACTATTGGATGGCTGCTCACGGTGGCTCACGGCAGCTAACAAAAGCTCACGCTGGCTGCTGGCCACTCCCAGTAGCTCAAGGCAGCCCACTGTAGCTCCACTGCAGCCTACACCATCGCCGGCGACTCACAGCAGCCCAGCTCCAGGTTGAGCTGTTGTTCACCATATTAGCTGTAGAGGGTGCAGCGTCACTGGCCCTCAAGTGGGATCTGAACCAGTGCCCTGCTGCTCACAGCTGGTGTCCCAAGCCAACTCCTAACCAATGTGCCACTCTGCCAGCCCTATTTATTTATTTTTTTAACTTTATTGGGGAACACTCTGTTTTTCCCAGGACCCATCAGCTCCAGGTCAACTTGTTGTCCTTCAATCTTAGTTGTGGAGGAGGGTGCAGCTCAGCTCCAAGTCCAGTAGCTGTTTTCAATCTAGTTACGGGGGGCACAGCCCACCATCCCATGTGGGAGTTGAACCGGCAACCTTGTTGTGAAGAGCACGCACTCTAATCAACTGAACCATTCGGCCTCCCACCAGCAGCTCAGCTCAAGTCATTGCTTCAATCTAGTTGCAGAGGGTGCAGCTCACTGGCCCATGTGGGAATTGAACTGGCAACCCTGTTGCTCAGAGCTTGTGCTCTAACCAACTGAGACACCTGGCTGGTCCACCGCCAAACTGCCTTCTAAAGTATTCGTATCATTTGCATTCCCACCAGCAATGAGTGAGAGTTTTGGTTGTTCTATATCTTCACCAGCATTTAGTGTAGTCAGTGTTTTGGATTTTAGCTATTCTAGTAGGTATATAGTGATATCTTATTGTTTTAGTTCCTTAATGACATATGATATTGAGCATCTTTTCATATGCCTGTCATTGGTATATCACCTTTGATGCAGTGTCCATTCACATCTTTTGTCCATTTTTTAATTGGGTTGTTCATTTTCTTATTGTTGAATTTTAAGAGTTCTTTGTATATTTTGCATAATAGTCCTTTACATATGTGTCTTTTGTAAACATTTTCTCTCAGAATTCTGTACTTTTAGTAGTAATTGATTCAACTTACCTGTGTCCTAATTCCTGAGAAAGTGAAAGATTAGTTCCAGAAGTTTTATCAAATTGAAGCATCAGCTATCGGTTTATTGTTTTAAGAAAAATGAATAAACAACGGAGATAGTAAAGTTATGTTACTTCTAGCAGAGTGCTTTCCATTTTATAAAACGTAAGTCCTGTGAGGATTTCAAAGGTTTCTGGTATAGAATAAGTCTGTGAAGAGTCAGGTTAAAAACCAGCTGAACGGGTTTCTTAGCTGCAGGTTACCACAGAGCATTTGTGTTGATGTCCATTGTGATAGAGAGAGGGAAATGGTACATAACTTTCCCCAAAGTTGTTTGACCACAGAACCCTTATTTGAGGCATGTCTAGAAGAAGGTAAGGGGATGCATTAGTCAGGGTTCTCTAGAAAAACAGAACCAATAGGAGCTATACATATATAAATAATAGGAATGGGTTCAAATGGTTATGGAGGCTAAGAAGTCCCACTATCTGCCATCTGCAAGCTGGAGAACCAGGAAAACCAGTGTATAATTCAGGCCAAGTCTGAAGACCTGAGAACCAGGAGCCCCAATATCTGAGGGAATCATAAGTCTTTCTTTCTTTGCTGACCTACATAGTAGATTGAGTGTCTAAGGGGTGGAAACAGAATCTTACTCAGAGTTCATTTTTTTCCTGTACCTAGTACAGTGCCTGCCGGGTAGGAGCTTTTCAAGGTGACATTGGATATTGGCTCCCTAGTCTCAGTTTTCTTTCATTCATGTGGCTTTGTCATTCATTTTCATTTGAAAAATTAAATGGAGACCAAGACCGCAACAGGAGAAAAAAGGACCCCAAGTTAAAGGGACACTGGGCATTAGCTATAGCTGAACACGGGGGCTGGAATGGACCATGCACAGTCCTTCAGGGTGCCTTAGTCACCTTAATGATCCACACAGCTAGTGGCATAATTGATTGGGCCACTGGGAACACTATTGATCATGGAGATGACCAAAATAATTGGAGCAGCCAAATTATGGCTCAGTCCAGTAAACATGAGCCCATTTGACGAGTGTTCTCATAATTTGCTGATTTTTCTTTATTTGTTACAGAATTCTTATATTGGAAAGGGTCTTAGCGATCATCTGGCATAATGTTTGTATTTTATAAAGTAATTTAGTTGAAAGAGGTTAAAAGTCTTGACCCGGGATATGTGGCTAGTGGTCGAAATACTGGTCTCAAGGCTCCTAATCCCTTATCTTTCCACCAACATTTTAGTGTGAGTGAGGGAGTAGTAGTGTAAGTGAGAAACAAGCCTCTGTTTTTATATGTCACTGAGATTTTTCCCCTGTAACTGCTGTGTTACCTAGCCCCACCTGTGTGATCCTTTGTATGACTAGCTTTATCAATAACAGATTTCTATGGACATGTGAGATCCCGTTGGAAGGAAGAGGTGGGAGTAGCACCTAACTCTTATCTACATGGTCAGTTTTTGACTGTCCACTGTTTCAGAGACTCTTGAGATAAGTGTGTGTGTGTGTGTGTGTGTGTGTGTGTGTGTTGTGTTATTGTTTTCATTGTGCTGTATTTATCTTGATGAATATTATACATCTTGAGATTTAGGGCCCTTTTTGGGGAATTTGTGGTTTGGGAATCTGTTTTCTTGGGAATAGTTGGTAGAATGAAGGACAATAATGTACAGCTAGAAATCTCAGCTATCAGTTCTTAATTATGAATCATATGTTGGGGTAGGGAAAAAAAATAAAGAGGAGAGTATGTTAAATCATTCAACAACCTTTTGTTTCCTTTTTTAATGATTAAGCGTAGTATATAAAAATCCCAAACTATTGAAAGAAGTTAATAATGAACTTTCAAAGGGCTTTGACAACATAGACTGAACAGTATACACTTCTAGCTAGGAAGTTGACCCATCTTACCTACAATCATGGAGATCTTACAGCTCTTAGGTATAGATCTGAGTGTGCAAAAGTGAGCAGAAAATTAACCTTTGCTATCAAACTGATCGAGACTGGGTCCCAGGAGAAGTCCTGTTCTAGTCCAGATCCCATTCTTAAGATGGAATGGAAATGATGCCTGGATGACAGTGGAGGGACCAATACCCAAACACCCAGCTGGATGGATACCTGATATACCAAACCAGGTCAAGTGGAAACAGACACTTGAACAGATGAGGTATGGTTGTATTTTTGTTATCATCTTAGGCTTCCCAGAACAATGACATTTTCTGAAAAGCTTAGGAATACTTTCAGAAGTTCCAGTAATTATTTCAGACTCTGTAGACTCTGCAAACAATAACGCAGACTTTGGAAATCTCCCAGGAGCTATTCGCCAGACAGAACACACTCCATGTACCTTATGAATCATATCTGACTATTCACCTTCCCAAATTCCACAGCCACTTCCCTAACCCCTGCTTTTGCTCATTCTCTTCCCACAGCCTGGGTGGTCTTTATTTCTTTTTTTACCTCATCCTTCAAGGCTGAGTTTGAATGACCCTACTTTTACCATAAGTCCTAAAAATGTTTTTTGTTTTTTTTTCTAAAATTTTTATTGGAAACAGTGTTTTTCCAGGACCCATCAGCTCCAAGTCAAATCATTGTTTTCAATCTAGTTGTGGAGGACGCAGCTCAATGGATTATATGAGAATTGAACTGGCAACCTTGATGTTATGAGCCCGTGCTCTAACCACATGAGCCAACCAGCCAGCCCCTAAAAATGTTAAAACCCAGTAATTCACTGGGTAATTCACTCAGTAATTCACTCCTAGTTGTTTACCCAATAGAAATGAATACATTATCCACAAAAGACTTGTACCAGAATGTGCATAATCTTTTTGTTAATAGTAGCTGGAAACTGCAAACAACCTAAATGTCCATTTGCAGATCCTGTATAAACAGATTGTGGTATTGTCAGACAATGGAATACTACTCAGCAATAAAAAGGAAACACCTACTGTTTTCATAACACATGGATACATTGTGCTGCATGAAATAGGCCAGAGATGAGAGTACATACAGAATATTTCCATTACATAAATTTTAATAACACAGGCAATATTAGTCTGTGGTGAAAGAAATCAGAATGGTGATTTAGCTTTACTCAGGAAGGCAGTGGATGTTGACTAGAAAGGGCTGGAGGAAACTGTGGGGTGATGAAAATGTCTTGGGTCTTGACAGGGGTGTGGTCCACATGAATGTTTGCAGTCACAAAAACGTCAAATTGAAACACTTAATATCTATGTGTTTCACTGTATGTAAACTAAAATAATTCAAAATAAAAACATGAAGGAAACACATTAGTTTTTCTAGCCCTTAGTTTTGCTCATTGCCCATCTCTTTAGGCTTTATGCTCTCCCAATCCCCACTCTGTAAACTCACTTCAGAATGACAATATATGAGGTGTGACAATTAAGTTCGCGAACTTGTTGCATCGATGTTGCTAACCGTTTTTAATATCAAAGGGGTTATTCATTATGAATTTGTACCAATTGGACAGTTAACCAAGTTTACCTGGAAGTGCTGAAAAGGCTGCATGAAAAAGTTAGACAACCTGAACTTTACTCCAACAATTCATGGCTGTTGCATCACGACACTTGGCACTGTCTGTGAGGAAGTTTTTAGCCAGTAAACAAATAACTGTATTGGAACACTATCCCTACTCACCTGATTTTGCCCCCAATGACTTCTTTCTTTACTTGAAGATAAAGGAAGACATTTTGATGACATTCAGGACATCAAGGATAATATGATGACAGCTCTGATGGCCATTCCAGAAAGAGTTCCAAAATTGCTTTGAAGGGTGGACTAGGTGCTGGTGTTGGTGCATAGCTTCCCAAGGGGAGTACTTCAAAGGTGACCATAGTGATATTCAACAATGAGGTATGTAGTTTTCTAGGATGAGTTCATGAACTTAATAGTCCAACTTCATAATATTAATCAATTACACTTTAATGTTTATTTAAATCAATGGTTTACATCTCCCAGTTTTCAAGTCTAATACAGGATGTAAAGTATTTGTTTTCAGTTTTAAGTATTACAGACTTTAGACAGAAGACAAGAAAGATATTCTGGGATGTCGCAAAGCTCTTTTTTGTGTGTCTGACATCAAGATCAGGTTCTTATTCATCTGTTGCCTTACAGCTACAACATTGACCATCCCCACCCCCCACCAACCCCTGACCTAATAAGGTCATAAAAAAGTGTCTCGAAATCCTGAGACCCGGTGGAAAGATATCTGTAGAGTTTCCTCAAGGAAGTGTCTCGGAACACTAAGACCCAACAAAATGATGTCGGTTGTCTCCCTTATTTTCATGGCTGTGGTACAATTACACCATCCTGGGGGTTGTATGTGTGGGAGTATGAAGACACAACAGGTGTTGAAATACAGTGGGGTTGGTTGATAAAAATTAGCCATAAGTCACTTGTCACAAGGACATTAAAAAAAACAAGTTTCACTTCTTTAAAGTTTCTTAATAAAAACTTAATAAAAACACATTGGCCCGATTCAGAGCTCAGTTCCAAAGAGAGGCTGCAGGCCCCTGGCCTCGCTTTAACTCTATAATTGACTCTTGCGTTTCTTTAGCCCTGCGCTGCCCCTTCATTCCCCATCACCCTTGCTGCACCGGATGCAACATTCATCTGTGAAGGTTATTCCTGATACCTATGTTGTTATTTTTAAAAGACAATTTTCTGTTTGTCTTTCTTTTCCATTTCCTCTCACTCACTCCGCATATACAGAATTGTGTAGGTGTGTCTGATTAACACCCATAATCTTAAAACCCACTCTTAGAAATTTCTGCTGAATCCCTTTTTTTTATGGAACTTCCAGACTACTTTATTATTTTCCTTGACATGTCTCTCTCCCCCAGTGAGCTTCGAGCTCTCTTAAAGGTGACCAGTGTCTTTAAATCATTTCATTTCCCCAGTACAGGATCTGAAAATAATACAAGCATTCAATAATGTTCATTGAATAAATTAATAGCTGGCATTATTTTTTCTGATGTGGCTGGTGAAGTGAAAAAGAGCTACAGTCAGAAGCAAGAACTTTTGGAGGGGTTGTGTTTTCTAGTGATATTATCTGTCCTCAATCCTACCCTTCCTCCCCAAATATGGCTGTGTTATGACCACCGTATCAGCATAGTACAAGTGTTCCTATTAACTTTATACTAGAGAAGTGTTTGAAAAAAAAATGACATTTTAAAATGGAAGCAATTTGAACGAAAAAAGGGATTACTTTTCAAATGAGATTACAGAATTTTCACCTTGGCCTTTTACCTTATTGAAGTCAAAGGTTTTTTTCTTTTTTTCACCAGGCTTCTCAAAACACAATATGTTCAGATCGAATTGGGCTTAAAATGTAATATTTAAAACAGCAACATGTCTGACAGATCCCAGAAATGAAATATGTCCATTTCTTTTAGCAAGGAGCAGAAGGCAACATAAAGCAGCTGCAAGAATTAATTCACCGAGATGGTTGACATTTTCGAGCTGACTGCCTCTTAGAGAAAATGATGTCATCCTCCAGCAGCCTAATGACAGTCATCAGCCTGAGAGGACACATGCTAATAAGGTTCATTGCTCACCTAGTTTCCTTTTTTGTTTAGCCAGGATGTCCTTGGATGCCCATAATTTGGCATTGTGCTTGTAGAATAATTTCTAAAAGGGACTGGAGTGTGAAACTTAGGGAAAGTTTTTTTCTTGTCAGTAAATTGAATTAATAGGTTTCTACTTTCTTCTAGTGACGCAAACTCCTATTTCCAGTTTGCTCATAAATAATCAAATTCTGGTTGACTTTTCTTTCTAAGGTGTTGAAACCACAGCTTAAATTGGAGCAGTTCTGACAATAAAGAAGGAAAAGTGGGATAAAAATCTAAAATTTTATTCTGATGCATAAAGAACATTGAATCTAAAACTTCTAGAATGCCCAAGATAGGTGTCCTGAATTTGGCTTTACTCATAGACAAATTTATGGTTTTCACAGAAGTTTTCAGTTGAATTTCCATGGAGCAGATATGAAGATGGGAACAAGTAATATCAGCTGAAGGAAATGAGCAATTGCAGCTCACCCACACCTCTCTGACAAGGGTTTTTGACTCCACTGTCAGGACCTATATTGAACAGAAGATCTGTTACTTTTCCCAAGCCTTTCTGTCTTTGCCTCTCCCCTGATGGACAGCACCAGTACAGTCTTCTGAGCTATGTTGCACCAGGGGCATCCTGATGTATGTATGCTCTGGAACCTGCACATCTCCCTTTCCCAGCAAGGCCCACTGGACATCTTTCAACTGAGAGCTGTCCTGAGTCGATGAAATATGTAGGCTTGGGGCCAAATAACAGAAGTGAGCCATGGATTTCAGAGCAAATCAATGAGCTTCAAGTACAGGAGGACTGTAATTCAGAGTGGTATTTATTGCTAAGGAGGTTTCACCTTGCCCTACCTTTGCCCTCCTACTCTTGCTGCAGATGAACTTCTGGAAAAAGAAGCTCGTACTCCACCGAGATGAATGCTTGAGCATTAGATATTTGGACCTAATTGACAAGGGAAAATCTATCTCCTTAGCAATTACAGTGCTGCAGACCATTCCAAGGGCTCCCTACACTGGAAGGCAGGCCAGTCACTTACCAAACCAGTAATCAGTGGTGTTTTGTTGATAAGCTAATTAAAAAGTAGGTCTCAATTGAATCTATGGAAGCATGGATTCAATAAATCTAATAAACTAGATAGTTTGTGACCTTTAGGTAAAACATGTGACTTAAGTTTGATTAACTCTTATTTAGCACCCTGTGGAAGGCCTCTTCTTGGCTCTGGGGGAGGGACAAGATGGAGGAGGTGCTGCCCTTGCCTTCAGTGCAACCCAAATGGTGGATTAGCATATGTACACAAATAACTGACTTCACATATATTTAATCCTTGCTTCAATCCTGTGAGTTGGGTATTATTATTATTTGCACACCTTTGCCTCAGGGCAAACTTTTTCTTTTGTCTGTATGTCAGTTTTTCTATAAAATGGGTATGTTAGTCTAATAATGTAACAATAGCTCACCTTTATTTATTTATTTATTTATTATTAGTTTCAGGTGTACAAAACAATGTAATAGTTAGACGTTTACACCCCTCACAAAGTGATAACTCCCCCTCCCCCAATCTACTACCTCTCTGACATCGTAAATAGCTGTTACAATTCCATTGACTCTATTCCCTATGCTGTACACCACATTCCGTGACTATATACATATTAAATTATAGTAAACATTCAATATTATTCAGCTTCAGCTTCAGGTGTACAGTGCAGTGGTCAGTCATCTACACTGTCCATGAAGTGGTCTCCCTAATAAGACAAGGGCCCATCTAACATCTTACAAAATCTTTATATTATTGATTATATTCCCCAAACTGTCTTTCATATCTGTGAGGCAATATTGTTGTTACCAATTTGTGCTTTCTAATCCCCTCACCTTCTCCCTCATCCCCATCTGCCTCCCATCTAGCAACCATTAGTTTTTTCTCTGTATCTCTGAGACTATTAATATTTCTGTTTACATTTCTCATTTATTCAGTTCTTTAGATTCCACATATAAGTGAGATCATATGGTATTTGTCTTTCTCCATCTGACTTATTTCACTTAGCAAAATGTTCTCTAGGTCCATCCATATTGTTGCAAATGGTAAGATTTCATTCTTTTTTTATGGCTGAGTAATACTCCATTGTATAAATGTACCACACTTTCTTTATCTAGTCATCTACCTATGGACATTTTGGTTGTTTCCATGTCTTGGCTATTGTGAATAGTGACGATAACTCACCTTTATCGAGTATGACTATTTTCCAAGTCCTTTGGAAACATTTGCTTATTCAATCCTCATAGCAACCCTATGAATTCTAGCTCTTTTTTACAGAAATGCAGCGGGGTCAAGTAACGTGCCGAGGGTCAGAACTGGAACTCAAATCCTCTGGTTCCAAATCCACTGCTCTTCCCAAGATACTGTGTAGCTTTCCTTGTGAATGGTCAGCAGCATGTCAAATAGAGAAAGGACATGTGGAGCCCATGGGAGGGGACAGTGCTTCTGGCTGCAGAATCCTGGAGGCTCCCAGATGGACTTGGAGTGTTGGCTGTACACCTGGAGACTCATGTTTGACCACAGACAGAGGGACCAGCCCAGTGAGCTTCCTTTATTGATAACTCTCGTCCCTTGTGGACATCACCTTTTGATTCTTTCTTAATTCCAGCACTTATTCTTGACAACATTACAAGTAGGAAGTCCTAATTACTAAACTGTTGATGTAGTTTTTGTCTAAGGTGGGGCTGATCTTACCAGGAGAAAGGGACTCAAAGCTCCATTTGGGGCAGGACTGGGTGTGATGGTTATTCACCGAGAGAGGCAGATTGGTTTTGGATGATGGTCAGCGGCATGAGTTACGGTCTTGGCTGTTCTTATTACTACTTTGATGTCTTTGGATGAGCATTGTACTTGCTCTAGGTTCATTTCCTCATCTATAAAATGATGTCTTCTGAACTTCAAATGACTGTTGGTAGTCGCCAATGACACAAGAAGTGTGAGAGTGCTTTGTGAATGATTATACAAATGTAAAGTATCATGATCATTCATTATTTTCTCTTAGGGAATATTGATTTAAAAATACCCTGTACATTTTTTTTTTAGCTATCATGAAAGATTCTTTTTCTCCAGGGAAAAAGATGACCCTGAAATACCAATTATTTCACAGCAAATAAAATGTGTTATGTAAATACGTAATCCCTAATTTAAAGAAAAAAATGTACTTAGGGAACTTTGAAGAATGAGATCTGACTGTTTGATTCCTGACCTTAATTTTTTAAAGTAGGCATCAACATACTTAGAAAGGAGGCTGTAGGTAGGATGAGTATAGAGGAAGGAAGGTAGAATTCCCTTCCCTATAGGTTGAGATATTAATGTTAGAAAGAGAGAATCAAGGTTTATAGGACTGAGAGAAAAAAAAAAAAAGAGAAAAGAGGTGGACTTGAATCTCCATGTTGACAGATAAGAAGAGACATTTTATGGCCCAAAGGATAAAGTGGAGTGTTCAAATCATTGGAGTGAAGTGGTCTGTACAGTGCAGCACCAAAAAAAAAAAAACGCTCCTGAACGTGCCTGTTAGGTAATATTTCTGGTCATAGCCAACAACGTAAATCCCACAATGGGACAGAAACATTCATGGCTCTTCATTAACATTCCCTCTTGGTCTCAGTTTGCATGTCTCTATCCATTTTCTAGCTCTGAATGGAAGTTTCCTGGGAAACCTTTTCTATGAATGGAATGTATGGGTTTTGTCCCATGGGAGAAAAATAAAAAGCCACCACAACCAACTGCAACAAAAAAACTTCTTCCCCTGAAATATTGCAGTCAGGAGCAGATAACACCTATGTCTTTTCAAGAATGGGTAGAGATTCTGATGCGCTGGCATTCAGTAATACTAAGTATGTTGATCCCTCAATTTAACAGCAGAGCTTCCTTTCTTACTGATTAAAAAAAAATTTAAAAGGGGTTTAAAATTACTTGGGTAAAAAGAACTATGGTGGAACCTTCTCAGTCACAGATAAGCATCAGCTCTTTCTGATCGGCGCTATTGTCAGCTAAGTAATGGCTCAATTTGTGTATTGTTCTCCTTGTGCCAACCAGAAGGGAGAGTACACCTTATCCACCAGCTCCTGTTACCAGCGGACACCCCCTTCCATTAGACGTGGGCCCTGGGGACCCAGCGCATTCACCAATGAAAAGAAGGGGAACAGCCAACATTTACACAAGTTATTGATATACCTTATCCCAGTAAACCTTGGGGTTTTGTCTGTGCATTATTGTGTAACTCCAAAAAAAAAAAAAAAAGGAACAAGAGAGAGAGAGAGAAAGAGAGAGGGAATGAAGATAGAAGATAGAGGCTGCCTATCTGCATTGCTAACAGAAGAAACACTTGGAGGGTTGGGGGCTGAGGGGGGTAAAGACAACTAGTGCTTAAAATAGGGCTTTTATTTTTCTGTAGTATCTTCCTTGCTAACTTAAGCATTCTATTCCTGAGCTGGGTGAAGAGTGTCTCGCTCTCTCTCTTTCTCTCTCTCTCTTTTTTTTTAACAGCTTTATTGAGATATAATTTACATCCCATAAAATTCACCTGTTTAAAGTATATAATTCAGTGGTTTTTAGTGTATTTATGGATTTGTGCAGCCGTCATCACACTCAAATTTTAGAATGTTTTTACAACTCTGAAAAGAATTACCTGGTACCCATCTGCTATCAACTCCCATTCCCCGCTCCTCCCACCAGCCCTAAGCAACCATTAATTTACTTTCTCTCTATAGATTTATGTACTGAATCATTCATACAAAAACATGCAAAAAGCGGTCTTTTGTGACTGGTTTCTTTCCCTTAGCATAATGTTTTCAGGGTGAATCCATGCTGTAGCAATACTTCATTTTTTTTTTACCCGAATATTATTTCATTGTGTGGATATAACACATTTAATTTATCCTTTCCCCGTCTGATTGACACTTTTAGGCTGTTAAGAATAATGCCACTATTGGGCTGGCCGAGTGGCTCAGTTGGTTAAGAGCTTGCTCAAGAGTTTGAGCTCTGAGCAACAGCAGTTTGATGCCCGGCCTGAGCTGAGTTGCCGCTGAGCTGCCAAAAGGTGGCAGGATGGCTCAGGTAAAATAATAATAATAATAATAATAATGCTGCTATTAACATACACTACAACTTTTGTGTGGATGTTTATTTTCATTTCTCTTTGGTATTTACCTAAGAGTGGAATGGCTAAGTGATATAGTGACTTTATGTGTAATATTTTGAGGAACTCACAAACTGTCTTCTAAAATGGCTAACCCATTTTATATTTCCACCAGCAATGGATGAGGGTCAGACTTGTCTTTTGCAATTTTCTCCTGTATATAGGATTCTAAAGCTCTGTGAATGATTAGCAATGGAGCAGGCACAGGATAGCCTTTCTTTTCCCAAACTACAAACATTTTCTGTTGTCTAATGAGCAGGTGCTACCAGCTAATGAAGCAAGAATATTAATTTCTTATTTGATTTATAATAATCTTAAATAATTATAGAAGAATCTTTATGGATTTAGTTTTCAGTTTATGTATGTTTGAGAGTATTAACGCTCCTTCCTTTTCATTTTTAAATTCACATTCTTCACTGTGTTTTTCTTTTTAATAATTTGTACCTTGATTACAGGTCATTATGCCTGTTCCAAAAACAAGTCTGTAATTGCACTTTAAGGCATATCTTTCATTTCATATTGATTCAAATCAATTTGATTCTTCATCCATAGAAACATTTAGGATAAGATATAAAGCAGCCAATTTAAACAAACTAACATTTAGTTTTTGGAATTGAAGTGTATGTAACCTTCATTGATCCCTGACCTGAAAATGTTAGGTTTGAAGTGAATTTTGGTGACTCTAATGTTTTTCTATACACAAAATCCTTACCTTATACATATTCTGTATAATGTTTATAAGCTAAACCTGTTTTTAAGAAAAGTAAATTTGTCCACACATATAGAATTCTTTCTTTACTGTGCTTATTTAATGTGAAGGGTATTTCACAAACTTTTTTTTTTTTTTCCTCTTGTGGACATTTTGGCATTTTGTCTTTCATTTCAACATTTGCAGATAAGTTATGGGTCTAGCTAATCTGCATAGACCAATTTAGAGCAGCATCCTTAATGAGTAGTGAGATTTCTCATTCTCTAAATGCTATCACCTCTGCCACTTGAAACCAAGGTTTTTAATGACATGTGTTGAAGGACAGGGCTTGATTTCAGCTTTCCCTTGGCCTGTTTCATCTCCATTTGCTGACCCTGGATTATGCAGATAATACACTGCTTTTAGTAATCGGGCCCTCTGTGCCAGACCTTGGCTGTCATACAGCATTATAACCAATGGTTCAAATGCTTATTTTACATAAGGACTATTTTCTTCCCACTGATCCCTCTAAGATATTCATGGCTAACTAAAAATGCTGCTGAACTCTATTCTCAAGCAGAGTTTCAAGGTTAACATGAAAACTGGTATCACTTGTTTATGCTGCGTAAAAATCTATTTTATCTTTGTAACAATCCTCATATGTAAAAAAGCATTGCAATTCCTGTGTTACACTAGTGTTTTCTCAGACTGTGGCTTGCTGGCAAGAAAACAAGTTATAATGATTTGTACGCCAGTTTGCATTTGTTTCCATCTAGAGTTATAAGCAATTAATTTATGACAATCAATTGCAACACCGAAAAGAATTTCTACCCCACCCGCTTATATTTCTAACAACCAGAGAAACACAAGTAATTTTGACAATGTCTTGTGTGTCCAGTGAAGTAATTTCCCTATTACTGGCTTTTAGAAAGAATTTGTAATTAAATCTAAGACAAAAATCACTGACAGCCAACATTGTGTCACATTTATTGCAAGTGTAATGTCAAAATTTTCATGGATGGTTACTTAGGAGTTGAAAAAACACCAAGATTAGCATGCAGAAATGAGGCCATGGGGGTTTATGTTCCTTTTCCTGCTTTCCCAAAGTAAGGAGGGTAAATATAAATAAAACGATTAGCTTAACAAGGCACTTGAGTGTCTTTGTAAACCAACAATGAATAAGATGGAACTGTATCCTCAAATTTTTCAAATAAAGTAATTCTTTTAAATTTATTTTTTGAAAAGAAGTTGCATATATATATATATATATATATGTATATATATATATATACATATATATATATATATAAAACTTTCCAAAAAATAGATTTAAGAGAATACTTTATATGCATTTTATACTGAGGGCTCCATAAAAGTGTGTACACATGACTTGTATTCATCTTTTGTTATTGGCATATGTTGACTTATTACAATTTGAATACAGTTTTTTTCCTTTCTTAAAATGTGTATACGTTTTATCGGCACCCTCTGTATATAAATATATATGCATATATATAATCCATGTCACTTGTTAAGGATTTGAAAAAAATATTTATCCCATTCCTTCTTTTCCATGTCTACATATACACTTTTTAAAAAAAGGCTACCAGCAGAAAGGAAAAACATTAACAGTGTAGCAAGATTAAAACCATGTTTTATAGTAAACGGTTTAAAACTTTAGGAAACCATCTTTCAAGGCTGCAAAGGAATGCCTACTTTCACTTACAGCAGCGGTGACTGTACCGTCGCTGGGAACTGTGGAGACACTCTATAGAGTGTGTACTAGTGTGCACGCCTGTCCTCATTATAACGTGGCCTGGGGCTCGGAGCTAAACATTTTTCTAGAACATAACAAGCTGTGTACTGTAATGAAGGTGTTTGAAGTGGATTTGACTGTTCTTTAGTATTAAAAAGTCCTGGATCAAAGGCTGTGGCAAGCCAGACACACAGGCATCCACAGACAAAGGACATTGTGTGATGGTCGTGAGGCAAGTGGAGAGGTGTGGTAGCTTAAGCTGAACCAAGGGGTCCCTCAAGCAGTTATCTGATCATTTTTATTTCTGGTCACCAGATATCACTCCCAGATGGCACCTAGATGATTTTGAGGATTATTTTGAAGAATATTACAAAACCCGATTTAATTTCCCTCTTGTTTCTTAGTCTTTTATGCATTGCTCCTTCATCACAGTCATGGACACCCTCCCAAGCTAATTTGTAAAATAAATTATACTGAATGCCATTTAATCTTATTGCCATAGTTACAAACCCAGAAATCGAAGATTGCTAGGCTGAGCTGAAAATAGCTGACTTGATATAAGGAAGAGGACTAATTCTTATGCAAAGCTCTGTACTCACATACAATCTCTGATTCCAAGAACAATGGAAAGTTTGATCCTTGCAAACCCGGCCTTCTGAGGCCTTTTCACTCACCAACACAGAAAACCATAGGTTTGAATGAAATGTGTGCAAAGTAAGGATGACGTTGTGCTTTGCCTCCCACCGTTTTAGCTTCTATGTTATTGGGGCAGTGAATTCACCGCAAACTTGCCTTGATATTTTCATCGACATCACTGGAGATTTTATAACCACTGTAAATTATAAAGCTGGGTGCCCATGTAATATTTGAAATTTAATAAAGGCTTAAAATTATCTCTATTCATTACCATTTCCAATTGACAAATCTATCTCCTCCCTCCCTCCCTCC
>NW_017731506.1:1438294-1450591 GCF_001890085.2 Hipposideros armiger
TTTCTTTCTTTCTTCTTTTCTTTCTTCTTCTTTTCTTTCTGTTTATCTTTATCTATCTCCTATCATCATAAAGCAAACCCATGACCAGAGTCAGCACACAAGCTCTATGGGAGAGCCTTAGGACAGGTTATATGAAAAGGAGTTGAGGTGCTAAACACCAAAAGGTCTACTAAGAGTATACATTCCCCTAAACATATATAAATATGAAGAGATAAAGGATATCAATGTAATCAGAGCAAATATGTTTGAAGCAGAGTTGTTTGTTTGATCCGCAGTTTTTAAGATTTTTCTCAACACCGTGGCTCCTTTCACCTAATATTCAATATACTAAAAACCCATTTAATGTGCTAATGATTGCTCCACATTTAGTTTGCATTGTTCGTGGTCCTTATAAAACAATCCAATCAATATCTTTTGACATTTATTGCATTTCATTTCTCAGACCTCCATTCTCTCACCTGTAAAATGAGAGGATTAGACCTGTAAGAGCTTTATTAGGCAGAAAATTCTGATTTCATTATTCTTTCATTTCCACGAGTTCAACCTATAATTTATCCAATTTAATTTAGGTTGTTAAGGCTTTGGGGTATTTGAATATAATTTTATGGTATTTGATCAACAATTCAAAAACAAACATAGTCACTTACAGATTCTGAGTAAACAGGAAACACAGCATGTATTTAGGGAGCCAACACAATGAGGCCCACACACTTGCCAGGGCAGAAAGCCAAGAGGCCAGAGGCTGTATGGTTACTGCTGCACAATGCTCACTGGCTGCTGTGGGGCTTCTGTAGGCTCCCTTTTATATGCAAAAATCTCCAGAGGACTTTGAGAGTCCTGGGGAACTAACTGCTCACTGGTGTGGGAGGAAGAGAGGATACCAAGGTACTCTCTTTCTGTAACCACCCTATTATGAAGAGGCTGTGTGCAGCCTCACACAGGTAGGGTAAGGAGATTCTAAATTAGGGGTTTGCAATGTACCTTCTAAGAGAACTTCTGGTGTTTTTGGAAGTGTGGGAAATGCTGGGTCAATCAAAGAAACAGGCTTCCTTACTGCAGGACTTCTCTAGGCTTTTAAAATACCTGTCCCCAAAAATATCAGTCTCTAAAAGTGGAGTGGAGGATACAAAGCTGTTTATTTTTCTTGATCATTAGACCTTTTCTTCTTTGGCCCACCAGTATTTTGTGGAACGATGTGTCATTAAATGCAATTGGCAGAGTGGCAAACAGGTTTGATCCTGACTGCCACATTTGATCAGTTGTTAGAGATGACCTGCAGTTATTTTTAGGATTTTGAGTGCTGGCTTTGGTTAGAAGGAAAGAGAAGGGTAGTGTTAATTGATGCTACATGGATTTCCCATCCCTGCTCTTGTTCTCAGCCCTTTCTGAGTCTTCCAAACATCACCCATATATACTTCCATATCCTACCCACTTGGAAAGCCTGGGGATTCCAATAAAATTGCAATTTGACTGATCCTAAGATACTCTTGATTTCACATAAGCCAGAAGTTAAAAAGCTGCAATGGAAGCTCTCTAGTTGGCTGCAGCATAAGAGCTGGGTCAGTGAAGGTGTTGCTTTAAGGTCAAAGACTACCTAGAACCAAAGTACAAGAGCCTGGAAGAGACCAGAGTAAACACTTTCTAAGTCTAACAATTCACACAAGTACAGTCAGTGAACTACTATGCACATGTAAGGGCATGTTCATCTATTTATTATGAGAGAGGATGTTTTGGGCTATCTTTTTCTGAAAAACCTGTTGAATAAAATTTTATAAGCTATTTGCTTTGCAGAAAAAAATTATTATGTACTATGTGAACTATAAAACATTTGTTAAACTTTGCTGCAAATGCAGTTACCACTACCTGCATTCTTGTAAATATACATCATCACATTATATTCAGACCAATTTGGCCACAAGGAAAAATAACCCAATGAGGTTCTGACCATGTTAGGATTATACATAGTGAGTTATTGTTCATGCTGTCTTCTATAATTCAGCATCAACAGTGTGGTAGACATGGCTTGTAGACAAATGTAGACAAATTTTAAATGTAAATGACCTGTGGATAACATCAAATCATAAAATATTATGATTAAATTAATCCCCAAAATGTCTATGAGAAGAACAGAACATGATAAGAGCAAACAGTTTGAACCAGACACAAAGATAAGAGCCAGTGCCTTTGGGATAGCAGACTTGTGTGGGACCCCAGGGCTTGCAGGTTCCAGTGCATGTTCCAGTTTCACCTAATAAGGGTGAAGACGTAAACACTGCAATTGCTGAGTACAGCTACAGAGAGAAAAAGATGATAGTTCTTCCTTAGGAGTCCTCTCCCCCTCCCAGAACTGTTTCCAGCGTTGACGGAAATCATCTATTGAAATATTGTTACTTCAATTTCAGTTCTTTGACCAACCCATCATTGTTGGAAGAGTTGGGTAGTGTGGAAACTGTAATAATCTGAGAAGAGCAGTGTATTAGTAACTAATAGCGTCTATATTACTTATGTTTGGAATACCCCCACGGTTCAACTTCATGCATTAGGTAGTTGCTTCTTATAAACAAAAACAGCAAATTATTTATTTCTTTCTTTATAATTATCTATCTATCTATCTATCATCTATCTATCTATCTATCTATCTATCTATCTATCTATCTATCTATATATCTATCCTCTATCTATTATCTATTTATCTGTTTTCCAAAATAGTGGAACGGATCTACTTTCTTATAGGAAGATGAAAGAAAACACTATGCATGCTACACCCAAAGTAAAACTCAAATATGTTTGAAGGACAAAAAGGCATCATATTAAACAGGGTTACCAATGTTTTAAAATGTGAATATAAAAAGTCCATCAAAATCAAAGTTGTGAATGAATTTAGCTGAACCAAGTCCTCTCTTTCCAACCAGCATTTTTTTTTTTTGGTCTCCTTGACAGACATTAAGGCAGAGATTGGGCTCATATATATGGTTTTGAGAGTTAACATGCAACTGTTTTTGGTAAGATTTACATGTATCCCTTAGGCCTGGCCCATGGTAATTATTAAAGAGTTTTTGAGCAGTGAATGAATAAAAGATAGATGGGAGAGAGGCATATCAAGGATCTTTGCAGGCTTCTCTGAAGTGTTGACTTTAAGGGGATTTAAATCTCAGCTCTGAGCACTTATTAGGTATATGATAGATCCCAGTGTATTTTAGAAAGGTGAACTTCATAATGAGGTAAAAGGCGATTTTAATTAATTCAGTTACTTAATCTTTCTCAAAGCCTTTATTATTGCATTTTTCTTTTCTTTTTTTTTTTTTTTAGAGCAAACCTTGAAACGGCACAATTTACAAACAACTTACTATATGATGCTATTGTCTGGAATTTCCTAAATTATTTCCTGTTAAGAAATGTTGAAAAAATTATTTCTCATAAAAACAATATAAATATATGCAACATTATTTTGAAAGATGACTAATGAGCAAAATCCAGTCTTTACCTCTTAGTAAGTAATATAAAATGTTAAAAATACATAGTGTGGGGTTGGCCGAGTGACTCAGTTGGTTAAGAGTTGGCTTGGAACGCCAGCTCTGAGCAGCAGGGTCCTGGTTTGGATCCCACATGAGGGCCAGTGATACTGCCCTCTACAGCTAAGATGATGAACAACAACTCGACCTGGAGCTGGGCTACCTTGAGTCCCTGGCCATGGCATAGGCTGCAGCCCCTGCTGCAGTGGGCTGCCATAAGCTACCGTGTGTGGCTGGCAGCCAGCATGAGTGGCCAGGAGCCAGTGTGAGCTGGCAAGAGCCACTGTGAGCGGCCATCCAGAGGCCGGCGACCAATCTGCCTCACCAGGGAAGAGTGCAATGATAATACCAACATGGGCCAGTGAAGCAATGTCCTCCACAACTAGACTGAAGAAAAAAAGGACAGCAACTTGTCTGTTCCCCTTCTCCCGATCCCCCAGCACTGTTCCCCTCCCTCAATTCCTCAATAAAATCTTAAAAAAAAAAAAAAGAGTTGGCTTAAGAGCACAAGTTCTGAGCAACAGGGCCGCCGGTTTGATTCCCACATGGGCCAGTGATGCTGTGCCTGAGATGAGCTGTCGCTGAGCTGCCAACAGGTGGCAGGGTGGCTCAGCTGGTATAACAACAAGATTGCCTGTTTGATGGTGGGCTATGCCCACCCACAACTAAGACTGAAGTTAGCACCTTGATCTGAGCTGCTGCCCAGATGGCTTAGTGGATAGAGTGTGCATTCTTAACAATAAGGCTGCTGGTTCGACTCCTGCATGGGATGGTGGCTACGCCCACCCGCAACTAAGATTGAACACAGCACCTTGAGCTTAGAGGCCACAAGCTGCCAACGGGAAGCCAGATGGCGACTGGCACCCTCCACAACGAAGATTGAAGAACAACAACTTGGCTGGTCCCCTTCCCCAATTCCCCAACACTGTTCCCCTCCCTCAATCTCCCAATAAAATCTTAAAAAAACCCCACAACATAATGCATCAACCAAATGCTGGATGTAGACATTTTGGCATATTTTGACATAAAATAAAATGACTAGGAAAAAATTTTAAATGTCTCTAAATGGCTCAAGCTAATGAACAAGAAATTTAAAGTGAGTCCTGGATAAATCATGCCCCAGGGGGAAGACAAGAGTGGAAGAAAATGATCTTTGATTTTGTCCCTTAAAATGTGGCCATATGAGCAGCGCAAAAACCCTTGGAGCCAGGCACATGGAAAAGGCAACAACTGTCCCTATGAAAAATGACTGAGCTTCCTCCTGAGCAGGCTGTCATCTTACCACTTCACCTTCTTATCTATGTATATCCTTCATGGTCTAGATTCATTTAATCAGAGCCTTTCATTTAACACACGTTTTTGAATATTGCCTACTGGTAAAGCCCTTTTATCTGAAACAATGGAGACTGACAGGTGGTCAGTTAATTAACTCAAAGCAGGAAATCACACAAAAAATCTTTTTTAACATACATGTTGTATTTCAATCTGACATTTAACAACGTACATTCATTTACTAATTCATAGTTTTGGCCCACGGACTGCTCATTGGAGTTTTCTGTTGTTGTTGTTTTTAATCTAAATTATATATTATAAGGTATTGTCATTGATTTCCATTATCAGGGTTTGTTTAAAATGGAGCAAGACCTCAAATATACATGCAAATTTATTTGAATGCAAAAATCTGTATTTTTCCCTGACGTATGTTTGATCCACAACTAACTTAACAGCATTTTTCCTTAGTGACTCACCTTTATTAAGTTTTTACAAAGCATGTATTTGATTTTCATAAGAAAACTACAGTAATTTTTATTGCCCCTTTTTTATTTATTTACTAATTACAATAAAATGTGCAATTGGTAAAAACAGGAAAACGTACAAAAGTCCAGGTGGGTCACCACCTGTCTGGAGAACGAAGTTTACTCTGACGTTAAGTCACTCAGTTAAAAGAGTGAGTCTGAGTATGACCGGTCTTAGGAGTCAAGCATTCAGAGGGGAATAAGATACTTTTATGTATAGTGCAAAAGGCCAAGTAAACATGAACTCCGTGTGTGTGTGTGTGTGTGTGTGTGTGTGTGTGTGTGTGTGTGTGGTGTTTTAAAGATATGCAAAGCAGTACAAGAGAAGAAAGTACTAATTTTGTCTGTTTAAAGAAGCTTTCCCAGTAAACTTTCTTTTCTCGTATACTGTTATTTAAAATACAGAGGGTTAAAAAAAATGTATACACATTTTAAGAAAGGAAAAAACTGTATTAAAATTATGCTGATGGTAACCACTTTGAGCACCTCTTGTAATTGCAGAAGTCAAACGAGACTTGTATTCTTCTTTTGTTATTGGTACATATTGAGCATTACAATTTTAATACAGTTTTCCTTTCTTAAAATATGTATACATTTGTTTGGCACCCTCTGTATATATGAGTATATGAATATATATGAATATATATATTCATATATGTATGTTCCATATGAATGATAAGGAAATGAGTACAAAGAAAAAGGAGAAATACACTTCCATCAAATTTAGGTTTATTAGAAAACTTTGTAAGTTAGGATTAATTATCTGTTACAAACGGTATGCATCATTGAAATGCGCTTTTTTGGTGGTACCATGTCTGTGGGGACAGGTCTGTGAGTCAGGTCTAAAGGGGCAGAATGAGGACAAAGGTGTCTAGTGCAGACTCCTTTAAGATGGAACTGGGAATGTTTTTACAAAGCTTGGATAGAGTGATCACAACCCTTTGATATTTCCAACTATACTAAATTTCACCAGGCTAAACTTAGCTCCACCATACCTACTCTGTAATGGTCTGCATGGTATGCTTGAGTTGACGCTTATGTTTTTAATGACATTTCTAGGCCATAATAATGACTAATTACATGGGCAATCAATGGAATGTGCATAGTGCAGTTGATCCTGTAGGATGAGAGTAACTGCATAATGTGACAGGGTATTTGTGACACTTACAACATTTAATTAAACATGTGGTGGTTCCATCTACTGGCTACTGTTATGGTTCAAACACCTCCACTGACAAGGTAAAAATGGATTTGATTCATAAAGACTAGCCATCACCTTTGAGAAGTAAATCATGTTAATAGAAACGTTTTAAATCAATAAGGTAAAAATGTAAGGTATTTTTTTTGAGATTGGATTTGTTCATTGGAGAACAAAAGAAAGTCAGAAAAATATGAATCTCCTTGGAATTTCTATAATATTAAGACCTTATGTTAAAGTTTTTTTGTGTTTTTTTTTAAGATTTTATTGGGGAATTGGGGGAGGGGAGCAGCAATGGGGAATCAGGGAGGGGAACAGACAAGTTGCTGTCCTTTTGTTCTTCAGTCTAGTTGTGGAGGATGTTGCTTCACTGGCCCATGTTGGTATTATCATTGCGCTCTTCCTGGGTAAGGCAGTCGCTTGCTGGCCATTGGATGGCTGCTCACAGCGGCTCACGGCAGCTCACACCAGCTGCCGGCCACTCACGCTGGCTGCCTACCACTCACTCATGGTAGCTCACAGCAGCCCACTGCATCAGGGGCTGCAGCCTATGAAGACATCCGTGACTGGCAACTCATGGCAGCCCAGCTCCATGTCAAGCTGTTGTTCACCATCTTAGCTGTAGAGGGCGCTGTGTCACTGGCCCACATGTGGGATCTGAACGGAGGCCCTGCTGCTCAGAGCTGGTGTCCCAAGCCAACTCTTAACCAAAACGCCACTAGGCCGGCCCATGGAGTATTTTATCTAAAGGTTTATTTAAATGTAAAAAAGGATTGGTTAAAAAATGACTGACTTCTTTTGAAATAATAATGAATAACATTCATAGAGTGGTTTATGCATGCTAAATTTTATTAACATGTCATTCATTGTGGCTGCAATTCTTTGATATTTTCAACTATCCCAGCTGCAATTCTTTGATATTTCCAACTATCCTAAATTTTCAACTTAGTCCTCTGAGATAGTAATGTTCTTTTTTTTTTTTTTTTTTTGGCTGAGCCATCCTGCCACCTGTTGACAGCTCAGCAGCAACTCAGCTTGGGCCAGGCATCGAACCATTGTTGCTCAGAGCTTGCACTCTTGCGTGAGCTCTTAACCAACTGATCCACTCGGCTGGCCCCAGTAATGTTCTTTATTATTATTATTTTTTTTTATTAGTTTCAGGTGTACAAAGCAACATAGTAGACATTTAAACCCCACATTAAGTATAACCTCCCCCCAAGCTGCTACCACTCTGACATCTTACATAGCTGTTACAATACCATTGACTATCTTCTCTATGTTGTACTCTACATCCTATGACTATATATGCCTATATATTTAGTTATAGTTGACATTCAATATTACTCTACTTCAGCTTCAGGCATATGGTGCATTGGTCAGACATCTACATAGTCCATGACATGATCCCTCTCATAAGTCCAGTGCCCATCCGGCACCTTACATGATCTTTACAACATTGTTGATTATGTTGCCTATGCTGTATTAACTACCAATTTGTACTTCCTAATGCCTCAACCCCCATCACCGTGCCCCTGACCCTACTCCCGTCCATCAACCTGATAGATCTAGTACCTATCTGGCACCATACCTAGTTTTTACAATATTATTGACTATATTCCTTATGCTATACCCCACATCTCCATGACTACTGTATAACAACTAATTTGTACTTCTTAACACTGTCCCCTTTCACCCATCCTTAACCCCCCTCCTATCTAAAGAAGTCCCTCTAAGATTCTTTGTAATAGTGGTTTGGTGGTGATGAACTCCTTCAGCTTTTTCTTGTCTGGGAAGCTCTTTATCTGTCCTTCAATTCTAAATGACAGACTTGCTGGAGAGAGCAATCTGGTTCTATGTCATTGCTTTTCATCGTTTTGAATATTTCCTGCCACTCCCTTCTTGCCTGAAAAGTTTCTGTTGAGAAATCAGCTGACAGTCATATGGGGGCTCCCTTGTAGGTAACTAACTGCTTTTCTCTTGCTGCTTTTAAGATTCTGTCTTTGTCTTTAACCACTGGCATTTAAATTATGATGTGTCTTGGTGTTGGCCTCTTTGGGTTCATCTTATTTGGAACTCTATGTGCTTCCTGACCTTGAATGTCTATTTCCTTCACCAGGCTAGGGAAATTTTCTGTCATTATTTCTTCAAATAGGTTTTCAATTCCTTGCTTTCTCTCTTCTCCTTCTGGTACCCCTATAATGTGAATGTTGGTATGCTTGATGTTGTCCTGAATTCCCCTTAAAATCTCCGATATTTTTTGGATTCTTTTTTCTTTTTGCTGTTATGGTTGGCTGTTTTCTGCTACCTTATCTCCTACATCACTGGTTGGATCCTCTACTTCATCTAGTCTACTGTTAGTTCCCTGTAATATAGTCTTCATTTCCATATTGTATCCTTTATTTTTGACCTATTCTTTTTTATGTTTTTTCATCTCCATTTTTATGCTTCCTATCTCTCTGTTGAAGTTCTCACTGAGATCATTGAGCATTCTTATAACCACTGTTTGGAACTCTGCGTCTGATAGATCGCTTATCTTCATTTCACATAGTTCTTTTTCTGGAGCTTTGTTCTGTTCTTTTATTTGGGACATGTTTCTTTGTCTCCCCATTGTCTGCCTCCCTGTGTTTGTTTCTATGTATTAGGTAGGGCTGCTGTCTTCCTGTCTTAGTAGAGTGGCCTTATGTAGTAGGTGTGCTGTGAGGTTCAGTGGTGCAGTCTTTCTGGTCACCTGAGCCATGCACTCCAAGTGTGTCCCAGTGTGGGTTGTGTGTGCCTTCCTCTTGTAGTTGAGCCTTGGTTGATAATTGCACATCAATGTGAGGGACTGACCCTTGGGCTCACTGGTTATGAGGACTGGCCTTGACTACAGTGGAGGAGTTGTTGTGCAGGGGCTGATTCTATGGAGCAGGATCTGCCTCAGCAGGACTCTGGTGCCTGCCCAATCTGCCCCTTGGGTGTGTCATCCTTGGGGGTGACTGGGTGATGCTCCAGCTTTTTTAGAAGCTGGCCACTGAGGGCACTAGTCCCAGGACAGACTTGGAGGGGATTTTCTGGGTCAAGTTCAGCCACAGCCTGTGTCCCACCCAGAGTCACTCAGCAGGAGCCAGAAGGAAATCCACAGATGGCTGCTGTCTGTGCTGTGCTTAGAAGCACCTTGAGAGGCCAAGCTTTGAACCACGGCTGGCTGCCGCTTGTGCCAGCTTAAGGCTGCTCAGCCAGAGGTACAGGACACACTCAAGCCAGATGCTGCTTCTCTGGGTTCCATGAACCTTTGAGAGTCTAGGAAAGTCTGCAGCTTGAACCAAGACAGGCGGTCTACATGAAAAAAACCACTGAAAGCAGCCTGCGCATGCCCAAGTGTTGGGCAGGGCCAGGTCTCTAATCGCACAGGGCGGGGCAAACATACTGGGGAGACTCAAATATGGTGGCTGCCTGTGTTCGCATACCAGGAACGGGGAGGGCTCAGCAAAGAAACAATGGCCTCTGCCAGCTCTTTCATCCAGGAGAAAGCCACCTCTCCAGCCCACATCCCAAGCCAAATAACTCAATTCCCCACCATTTGTCCTTGCTGCCTTTAAGCTGCTGCCCCAGTGCTGGAGCTCAGAGCCAGTGATTCCGTTGGTGGGTAAGTCCACATGCAATCTCTTTAATAGGAATGCCTGTGAGTGCGGCCTCACTTAGTCTCACTCAGTCACAATCTCTGCTAGTTTTCACAACCAAAAATTATGGGGACTTCTCTCCCCGGAACTGGACCTGGGCTGGAGTGGGGCTGGGATCTCTTGCCCTTCTAGGGGGTTGGGGCACCCCCACAGCTGAAATAGGCCTCCCAATCTTTAATGGTCACCCATGGGTGTGGGACCAGCTCGTTCCACGTTGCTGACCTTCCTACCAGTCTGGAGGAGGCTTTTCCTGCACGTTTTTAGTTGAAAGGCTTCAGGTCAGCTTGATTTTAGGAGATTCTCAATAATGGTTATTTTGTAGATTAGTTGTAATTTTCATGTGGTTGTGACAGAAGGTAAACACAGCGTTTACTTACTGTTCCATCTTGGTTTTCCAGTAATGTTCTTATTTCTATAAAAACAACCTTCAAAAAAAAGGTAAAATCGTGGTTATCATACAGATATAAAAAAGAACATGTATTCAAAATTGTATTCTACTCATTAATCAGTGAGAGAACCAGGCAGATGCTGCAACTGATGCAAAAGAGAATCCAAAGAACAATCACATTTGTAGATCAGAACTATTGAAGTGAATGTAAAAACGGAGGCAAAATTTTTTTCCACAGTGGGGTACAAGAAGTCAGTTGAACTTCTACTTAACTGGATGGAATTTGCATGCCTACAGAGAAGAAATACTTTGCATTGCTCTCAGTTGTTAATGACTTACAGAGTTGTGAAATAGTTCCCTGGTGGAATATCTTCCAGATAACATAGCTAGCCACTTAAGCACAAATTTTTCTTTATACCCCTGTTTTGTAGATAGTGAAATCAAGGCTCAGAGAGGACAGGCTTTTGAATGCGTGATATTAATTAGTAGGGATATCCAAGTTAGTTAGTGGAAGCAAGATACGTGAAACGAGTGAAGTCACTGAAAGATGTCCGCACCTCTGGAATCTTGTGGAAAAACTAAGAAAATAAGGAATGGAGAAGAATTGTAGAATGTTTATGTTTGATCCATGTGAGGTTTGGGCAAATGAGGCACAGGATCCAAAAGAAATGACTGTTCATGGCCTGTAATGGATTCTTGACAATGGGAATCCCTCTCCAAATGTATGACATTCTAATGAAGAAAAAATGCACAAACTATACATATAGTACTTAGAGCCACATTCATTTTTTTTTCTTAGTTTCACTAATGTACAAGTCTAGGGAAGAGTTTGGGAGGGGTTTGTGATGCAGATAAAGAATGAGGTATAAAAGGGTCACTTTGAGCCTGTAGGCAAGAGAGCTTCTAGCTGTGGTACAGGTCACCACTTGTTCCTCTGACTTTAATACAAGTCTAGATTGATAGCAAACTGTGTAGTTGCATATTGTTGCATCACCACTGCCTGGAAGAAAGCTAGGTAGGACAGGTTTATGACAGAGGACTATTTTTCTGATGCTCTAGTAGGTTATCTCAAGGCTGGAGCAGTTGCTTAGATGGCTCACATCTGTGCCACTTGCCAGAACCTAGGAGGGTTGAACCAACTCAGAGGAGAGAATAAAATAGAGAGCATAAATCATGTGCTGATGGACCCCAAGCTAACAAGTGACAAAGCCCATATTCAAACACTAATTTGTCTAACTCCAGGTTGGGTCCCTAACTATCCCACTACACTGCTTACCCTGTTTCCTTTAAAAGCTGGACACCAGAGGCCCACAGTGGCTTCCGATTGCTTTCTGTAATGAGTTGCATATTAGCCTCCACTGTGTTTTTACTAAGTCATTTGGTGGGATCAGCGTTGACTATGGTTGATGATAATCTCTGCTCCGAGTTATTCCTACGAGAGATGGAGCTTTCATACACCTTTAATAGCAAAGTGACTTTATGCAGAGTATAAACAAAGCGTATATCCACTGTGTGAGGCCAGGAAATGCCCAGGATGGCATCATGAAATACCATCCTCAGTGTCTTGGGTCCTACCATTTCATCACTTCACCTTTAGCATCATGTAGGAAATGCATGGGCTCAAAAGAAAAGCAGTGAGCAATGAACTGAAAGTCTTGGTTATTTTCCCAGGCCTTGATCATCATTAGCTTATCTGTGTCTCCATTTATATATATATATATATATATATATATATATATATATA
>NW_017731506.1:1450632-1506406 GCF_001890085.2 Hipposideros armiger
ATATATATATATATATATATATATATATATATATATGGCTTCTGTGCAATTATTTACATGAGAGAATATAAAATGGAAAAAATGTTTCATGTATAAGAGGAGATGCCAACCACAGAAATGCAGGTTCTGACAGTGTGTATAATAAGCAGAGTAAAGCTAAGGTAATCTTGCTAAGATATTGGATAATTCAGAATGTCCCCTCAAAAATATCTGTTGTCCAAGCATGTTTGTTGGGATTCTTTCCATTGAAAGTGACCAAATACCTAATTCAAATGATCTCAAGCAAAAAAAAGACTCTTTGGTATGTGTGTATTGGGGCGGGGGAATGGGGGGACAAGTTAGGATATCTGAAAAGTCCAAGGGTAGATGTGGCTTCAAGTGTGACTTGATCTAATGGTTTAAATGCCACTATCAGGACCTGGTTCTCTTTTTTCCTGCTCCCCCTCTTTCCCTCTCCAATTCTAGACTTTGTTTTTCTTGGCTTTTGTTTCATGTTCAAGCAGGTTTTTCAGACCATGGAGCAAAATGGCTGCTAATTACTTGGACTTGCACTGGAGAGAGCTGCCTTTCTCTAATGCCTGTCTTCATTGTATCTGAAAACGTTCTGGGGTTAGATACAATTTGCTCTACTTGGCTCCTCAGCCCAGTTTTTGGTTTTAAGCCCACCCTTAGGACCAGAACTGGTGTAGCCTCATAGGATGCCATGTGGATCGAGGAGGAGGAGTAGGCCCCCAAAGAAAATACTCCTAACAGAAAGAACAACAAATGTTGGTAAGGCAGAAATACTTTGCAAGTATTTGTGATGGAAATTAGCTTGAATTATCTGAACTGACTAGCTATGGCAGCCAGCCCTGCTGTTGGTTGTTTTATTAATTCATTCAAAATTATTTATGGAGATCTATGTACAAGGCCCTATATATATATTCTAGGAAAAATAATTCATTTCTGGTCTTGCTCTATTTTAGTATGTATTTTCCTGATTTAAAGAAAAAATGATATTAATGATATAGTCAATTCACAAAAGATAACATTTATCAGGCATATGGAAAGTTGCTTAACCTTATTAGTAAATAGAGAAATAAAAATTTAAATAAGACTCTTTTTTGGCTCATCAAATTGTCAAAAAAAACAACTTTGATAACATCGGGGAGGCAATAGTGAATAAGAATTATACAGTCATCATAGTGGGAAATTTGGCAATCTGTTAAAAATTTAAATATACACAAGGACTCACGTATAAGAATGCTTATTGTGATCTTGTTGATAATAGGAAAAAAATTGTAAATAAATCAAGAGTCTACCAAGGGAAGAATGGTCAATATAGTCAAATAGGCTACAAAACAATCACACTTAAGAAAAGTTGCACAGCCATGAAAAAGAATAAGGTATATATGCACATCCCCAGAGGATGCGAGGAATGGAATTGGCTGATGGGGTAGGAGTAGGGGGTCTTGATGTTTATCTGCATTGTTTGACAAGTTTACAAGAATGTTCTCATTTACTACTTGTTTAATTAAAATCAAATTCATTTTTAAATTGGAAAGATGCATATAACTATGAGCATAATACATACTGAGTTTCTATAGCAATCAATTTATTATTGACCAGCTATATAAAGAACTTTATATTTTTGTGCAATTTTATTCTTTTCATAAATATATTGAATTAAATATGATATTTTATATCATTGTAAGACCTATGTCAAATATGTTTGAAAAAGCTGTGCTTTCCAATACAATAGCCGCATGCATCTATTTAAATTTCAATTTACATTAATTAAAATGATACAGAATTAAACATTTTTTTTCTCAGTTGCACTCGCCACACTTGCCAGTGCTCGGCAGCCACATGTGGTTAGGTGCTACCATATTAGAAAGCACTGATACAGAACCTTTCCATCATCACAGAAAATTCTATTGTACAGTGCTGGTCTAAACTATTTTCCAGATTGTCTCCCATTTTTTGAAACTGTGGGTTGCTTTTGAAAACCTAAAATATATTAACTTGGACCAATGAAAGAGAAAAATCCATATATTTACGTCTGTCATCATCTAACATTTCTAAAGTTAGTTGGTGCCAAAGTAAATTTTTTCCCAAACCCTTGAAAAATTTAGTGTTTGGAGATGCTCAGACTTGTAGTGTTTGAGTCAAACCTTTTTTAAAAGTTGCCCCAGACTCTCATAAGAGAGAACTCTGAAGTGGCACCATGTGAGGGATGAGGTGTAACATTAGAGTCCACTTTGTGCCAGGATGGAGTTAGTCAACTTTCCTGGAACTTTGTAAATACAGAAAGCAACCAGCTCCCTGTGGGAGAGCTTTGCCACCTTTGCTTCTGTGGCCCGTGATAGAAAGCATGTGAATATTCAATAAGTTGATTCACGTGTACTCTCCCACTGGAGGTTTGGGTTTTGTGAATTTCAATTGTGCATTTTCTAGGAGATTCTGACTTTGCTGGGTTGTAACTCTCTTGGGTGCAGAGTGCAAATTCCTGGGTTAATATCTTTAGCTTCAGAGAGTCTGCAGGATAATGGGTATAACCATGACTGATACGGCCATGTCAAGAAAAAATGGCCACTTCAGATTCAGAGAGGAATAGGTTTAATACAGAGAGTAAGAGTTTACCCAACCATTGTAAGGGCGGCGAGTGGGGTAGGGTATAGGTTAGGAAAGTTCCTTTCAGGAAATCTTAGGAAAGTTACCACC
Organism: Hipposideros armiger; assembly: GCF_001890085.2. Taxonomy (NCBI): domain Eukaryota; kingdom Metazoa; phylum Chordata; class Mammalia; order Chiroptera; family Hipposideridae; genus Hipposideros; species Hipposideros armiger. The sequence continues at coordinate 1,453,336 of NW_017731506.1, forward strand.
AGAGATCTTAAATGACCTCAGCTCCTGGAAGTTGCTGGCAAACACCAGAATCACCTATCTACCCATGTCCACACAACTGCAGGAACTGCTGCTGGAGAAATATGGCTTCTTTTTCTGTTTCTCATCCCTCCAAATTGTGCATAATTGCCTGACACTGATGAAATCTAGTTGGAGCCCTGCTGGTATGGAAGTCTGGGACGTGTAGTTCCCAAGCTTTCCGCTCCTGAGGAGTAGGTGAGGGTTGTGGAGGCAGGAAAGATACAGAGTGCCACAAATGCCATCTAGCAGGTACTATCTCTCCTGTATCCAAGAGCACTACCTCTATGTGTGCAGTAGTGGGAGCTGGGCAGTCCTTCCTTCCAACCTCTGCTCTGGAACATTGTGGATAATTTCTATCACCTGTTCAGTAACTGCACATAATTAAGATGAGGCTTTAGGAAATCAGAGGATTTCAAAGGCTTTCAAGGGTCACACAGTTCAGTTGATCCCCAAACTTGCAGCCTATTAGTGCCCCTAAATGTTCTAAAAATCCAGATTCTTGAGTTTCACCTCAGAACTACTAAAATAGGATTTTTGTTGTGGGGGTTAGGTGTGAGGATAGGAAGGGGAGTTCTGGGAATCACTACATATGGGTGGTGCTGATCGGGCACCAGTTCTCAGACCAGCATTCGGGAGACCAATTAATACACTTTTTCCCCCTTATTTCTGGAAAACCATGCAAATTTGTCTTAGAATGTTGAGAATCTATCCTCTGCTACAACTATAAATTCTGGTTTTGGAATGGAAAAGATCCGTTAGATACTGGTATGTAGTGATATCCTTTGGGGATCGCAGTGGTTGCAAATCATGAGGGCAAGTCATTGATCTGTGCATGGTCCCTGACAACATGAAGACACCTGAAGAAGTGAATTGTTGATAAAACCTTAGGTGTTGGTAAAGTTTCATCTTTCAGGGAGAAGAAAGGACATGGAGTATTCTGAAACTGCTTATATCAGTAATAAATGTTTACTCTATTGTTAAAAGGCTGACTGTAAATAACTATTACCATTGTCATTGCAAATAAAAGTCACATAGAACACATACTGGGCTGATGACACTTTTTAAAAATTATATGTATGTATATGCTTGTCGGAAAAGTCATGACGCATTTTTGCAACAAAAAACATAGAAAAAATATGTCATGACTTTTCTGACAACCCAATATATAATGTATACGTGAAGCTAAAATCAATTCTTAGCTATAACTTGTTTCTGTAAAGGGTACTCAGGAAACTTAGGCCTGAGCAGGTGCTGGTTACAAGGATATGGCAGGCACATTAAAAAACCTTCTGTGTGATTAATTGGATGTTCTCTGGGAGCGTAAATTATGAACTGATTTCTGGTTTTGGTAAGGACTCTGGTTAATTTGTGAGGTGGCTAGAATATGTAATTTGCAGTATTTTCTTATAACTAAAAGGAGTGTGTGTGTGACTTGGTAAAGAAAGCAAGGGCTAGGTCCCTGTCATATCCTGTTTCACAGCCTAAATACATTTGTAGAATACATTTTTTCTCCTAGCTTTTTTTCCTTTTAAAAACAGCTTTATTGAGGTATAATTGATATACCAAGAACTGCATATATTTAATGTATACAATGTCTTGCACCCTCATCTTGTGTGAAAGTTTTACAATTACAAATGAAATTTTGCCAGAAAAATGAAACCATGTAAAAGTCATTCAGCCAGGTAAATCCTGAAATCAGACTTGCTGGAACAATAAACTTGATAAATGATGCTATTTACAATTGATGAAATTTCCTTTTATGAATCTGTATTAAGAATGGAAAATCTGTGAACTTTAAACATACATGGAAATTGGCTGGCTTGGTAGCATGGGCTTTAAGCCATTGGACTTTGAGGGTTTAAAAAATATTCATTTCCTCCAGTGTCAAATAAAAGAAAATTCTAGACAGTGACGTAAACATGGGTACATGAAAGAAAGGAGTTTGAACTCTATACCAAAAAGAAGCTGTAGCCATGAACTGACACTGGAACTATTGGAACATAAGAGGGAGCAAAGTGTTGGAAGATTAATCAAACTGGCAAAATTATCTGCTTTTATGTTCATATTTCTATATCTAATCTGCCAAATATCAAAGTTTGATTTTCAGATATTGCTGAGTGAGGCAAGGAAGAGGAAATTTTGGGCTAACCGGTCAGAGAAAACAATTGGATTAACCAAGATATTCTTTATGACTATAGTTGCAAAAATGCAACATGACTTTTTTAACTCTTAGTGTTAACCTTAAAAAAATGGTTCTTTTGTTGTTGTTTAGCTTTTGTTTCATAATCATACTTAACTCTGCAACCCAGCTGGACTTGGAGGTGGATAAGAAAAATATGGAACCTGATGAACTGCAGCGAGAGTGCGAAAATTATAGGGTGTTCTGAGCAGAAGGGGTTGAGGGGGTACTCTCCTGAGCTACAGAATGAATGTTCTGGTGGTTAAGATAAAATAAATTTATTAGAGTTGTCCACCCACAGCAATGGTGATCTTCTTACTTGTCTTGCCATTCGTGGACCCACAGCACTCCATGGCCTCCACAATAATTCATGCCCTCTTTCACCTTGCGGCAGACCACATGCTTGCCATCCGACCACTTGGTCTTGGCAGTGCAGATGAAAAACTGGGAAGCACTTGTGTTGGGTCCAGCATTTGCCATGGACAGGATGCCAGGATCCTAATTTTCAGGATGAAATTCTCATCCTCAAATGTCTGTGCAATCACCATCCTGGCACATCAGTCCCAGAATAATTCTGTGAAAGCAGGAATCTTTATAACCAAATCCTTTCTCCCCAGTGCTCAGAGCACAAAAGTTTTCTGCTGCCTTTGGAACTTTACAAACAGTTGGAAGGAGACGCAGCCCAAGGGCTCCCCATGGTCAGCGATCTCAAAGAACATGGTGGAGTTGATTCTGGCTGCGTGTCTGTGGTTCTGGGGTGGCAGCATCTGGAAGGCCTAAAAAAATGATTCTTAATTTGGGGGAGAATCAATAATACAGCCTGTAAATCCGATAAATCCTATGAACATTTTATTCATGAAAATAAACATAGGTTATCTATAAAATTTCACATGCAATTCTGGAAATTTGCAGAAGTTTCCTGTTGTAAATGATTAGAAAATAAGCAATTTTAATTGTTAAAATGAAATTTTATGTTTGATATTGTTCAGTCCAAAAGTGGGATTTTCCCCTCCATTGAACATGATAAAAAATGCTCTCAAAATTAGGTGGGAATAAAATATTTGTGTTATAAATTCATGAACTTCTTCTACTTTTAAAATCAAAATCTTCATCCCTATTCAAGATGAAAATGTTATTAAAGTAATCAGCGTTTTGACGTTGGGCTTTGGAAAAGACTGACGTTGAATCTTGGCAACATTGCATCCACTTATGTTGATCCTCAAGTGGTGGTTCTTAAGTGTTAGTGTGCCTGAGAACCAACTGAGGAGATTATTTCAATGACACATTTCTGGGTCCAAGCCCTGAGAGCCTGACTCCGTGGGTTTTCGGTGGTTTCTACAATCTGTGTTTTAACAAGGGCTCTAGGCAATTTTCACATTCCTTGACCACATTCTAAGTAACGATTTGAAGCCCATGAAACTCTTGGTTGTCCTTTTCCCCCTGCACTCTATCTTTTAATTTGCCTGTAGCACTCGATCTCTGTTTATTCATTTTCTACAATATTTTAATGTCTCTAAATATCTGTGAGTGTAATTTTTCTCTTATACTTTGTTCTGTTTTTATTAAGCCTCTTCCATTGTGTTATTTTCTTTGACTCCCTCTTTTTTCCTCTTTTCTCTGATTCTACCTTAACAGAACTATTCTATAGAATTCATTATAAATTATACTTACTGAATGTATACCAGTTTAATGGTCTTTTCTTAATTTAAAACATGGGTAAAACATTTTACATTTCTCTTTCTTTAAACGTGACAAAGGTTCAATCAGGTTGCTTTTTGACTAATGTATTCATGTATTACTGCTTGATACTACTCTCTTCTACTAATGTATATACCCCTAATTTAGGGCTTCCTGAAGAAAGAAACCAGGTAAATAAGTGTTTAAGATGCCTCTGCAGCAGGATGAAGGCTGGGTTATAGTTCTTTATATTGGGTTGTCCGAAAAGTCATGATGCACTTTTTCTAAGTTTTTCATTGCAAAAATGCATCATAACTTTTCCTACAACCCAATAATTTATTCCAGAGGAAGCTAGGAATATCTGCTGACAATTGAGACTTTACTCCCTTTTCTTATCAGAGACAAAAAAAAGGAGATTTGTTTTCTTTGAAAGATCTGTAATTTTTTTTCCCTAGGAAATCAGATCATTGTCTTGTAAAAAAAAAATCAGTTGACTCTAGCCTGTCTACAAAAATTAAAATATAAATTACTTAGCTCAATATTTGGTATATAACAGGCTGCAATAAATATTGGATAAACAACTTCTGGCAAAATGGTATTTCCAGTGTTTTTGAATATATGCCAAACATGAAGTATAGATTTAATATATGCTCATATATGACATATTTGCTCATATGACATATGAGGGAGACAGATATAAAAGAAAGTAAAATTTGATATATATCTGTATTAGTGATCATTTATATGTTCTCAGATTTCATCCTTATGTACATTATTGAGCCAAGGTTAGGAAGCTGTAAAGCTTAGTAAAGAGCTATGGAGTCAACTGGACTTGAATTTAAATGTTAGGTCTGTTACTGTGCAATATGGGATCTGAGCAAGTTAGTGTACCTTTCTCTGACTCAACTTTTTCCATCTGGGTGATGGAGGTAATAATAGTAGCCACATTATTGGGGTTTGTTTTTTGTCTTGTTTTTTTTGAAGATTCAATGAGATGTGCAAGCAAAGCATTTAGTACTCTGCCTGACATGTAGTAATGTTAGACAAGTGGAGCTATTATTGTTTTTCCTGAACAGAGAACATTTGTTAGTTCCCAGAAAGTCTATGCTAAGGAAAAGAAACAGTGTAAATTATGAATTATCAGCTTTTACAATAATACTCATTAAAAATTAATTATCTTTAAAAAATAATAATCAAGATATTATTTAAGATGCCTAGAATGTCCAAATAAAACCATCAAATAACTACATTATTTTAAAATCTTTGCTTTATTAACCAAAATATATAGCAAATACAAACATACTGTGTAACTTCCACTAAGGATGCATATCTTTCAGTGGAAAGTACATGGGCTCCAAAACTGCCAATTGCTGTGTAGTCTTGGACAAGTCACTCAAACCCTCATTTTTATTTTTTCAAAATGGAGATAAAATCCCATGTTGTAAGGTTGTCAAAAAGGTTTAGACAACAGGTGAAAAAGCTTAGCATGCACAAGTTGGAGCAGATACCTCTTGGTACCTTCTACAAAAGTAGCTGTAACTCACAACGCTTGGGGTCCCAGTCACAACCATGGGGCCCTTCTTCTCGCTAGGTGACTCAACCACAGGTGGGTGGCTGATCCAAGCTAGACCAATCAGACTCTCTTCTGATCATTTGAAATTGGGACAGAAACTCTAGTTTGTTGGTCTTGGGCTATGGAAGTGAGAAATCAGTGGTCAGCCAGGGATGTGCTGGCCTTTTTTTTTTTTACCATTGGGGCTGTTTTTCAAGAGTGCAAACAAAACCCTTGATAGAGAGAGGAAAACAAAAGGAATACTCAGAGGGAATAGCAAAAAGAGCCTGTGGGAGCTAGAATCAGATGAGAGGCATATTGACTCTGAAATTCCTCCTTGGACCTAGTGCCTCATCAGGCCCTACTCTAACACCTACCTTGGAATACTACTAATATCTTCCAAAAAGTTTGTTTTACAATAAACTAGTTTAGGTATGTTTTTCTTTGTTGCAATTCCATGATTAACTTTTTTTTATTGTGAAATAAACACTTTTAAAAATTAGTTTCAGCTGTATAACACAGTGCAATAGTTATATTTTTTACCCCTCAAAGTGACAAACCCCCTCCCCCAATCCGCCACCCCACTCCCCACCATATCATACATATCTATTGCAATTCCTTTGACTCCACTGCCACACTATACTCCATGTCCCATGACTATATATATATTCAATTATAGTTGACATACAATATTATACAACATCAACTTCAGGTGTACAGTGCAGTGATCAAGCCTCTATCCCATCCATGAAGTGGTCTCCCTAACAAGACATGTGATCACCTGACAGCCTACAAAATATTTACAGCATTATTAATTATATTGCCCGAACTGTCTTTCATATCCCTGTGGCAATATTGTAGTTACCTATTTATGCTGTCTAATCTCTTCCCGTTCTCTCTCATCCTCACCCCCCTCCCAACTAGCAACCATCAGTTTTTCCTCTATATCTCTGAGACTATTTCTGTTTACTTTGCTCATTCTTTCAGTTTTTTTAATTCCACATATAAGTGAGCTCATATGGTATTTGTCTTTTTCTGAACGACTTATTTCATTTAACATAATAGTCTCTAGGTCCATCCATATTGTTGCAAATGGTATGATTTAATTCTTCTGTATAGTGGAGTAATACTCCATTGGATAAATGTACCACAGCTTTTTAATTCATTCATCTACTGATGGGCATTTTGGTTGTTTCCAAGTCTTGGCTATTGTAAATAGTGCTGTAATAAACACAGGGGTGTATATATTTTTTTGAATTAGCGTCTTGGGTTTCTCTGGATAGATACCCAAGAGTTGAAATGCTGGGTTATATGGTAGTTCCATTTCCAGTTTTTTGAGATACTTCCATACTGATTTCCATAATGGCTGCACCAATCTGCAGTCCCACCAACAGTGCACCAGGGTTCTCTTTGTTCACAGCCTAACCAGCATTTGTTGTTTGTTGATTTATTGATGATAGCCATTCTGACCAGTGAGGTGGTATCTCATTGTGGTTTTATTTGCATTTCTCTAATGATTAGTGAGGTTGAACATGTTTTCATATGCCTGTTGGCCATCTGTATGTCCTCTTTAGAGAAATGCCTCTTCACTTCCTCTGCCCATTTTTTAATTGGGTTGTTGGCTTTTTTGGTGTTGAGTTGAATGTTTTATAAATTTTGGATATTAACCCCTTATCAGATATATCGTTGGCAAATATCTTCTCACATTCACTAGCCTGCCTTTTTGTTTTATTAATGATTTCCTTTGCTGTGAAAAAACTTTTAAGTTTGATGTAATCCCATATGTTTATTTATTTTTTTATTTTCCTTGCCTGAAGTGATATATCAGTAAAAATATTACTAAGGGTAATGTCTGCAAATTTACTCCATATGTTTTCTTCTAGGAGTTTTATGGTTTTAGGTCTTACATTTAAATATTTAATCCATTTTGAATTTGTTCTCGTATATGGTGTAAGTAGGTGGTCCATTTTCATTTTTTTGCATGTGTCAGTCCAATTTTCTGAGCACCATTTATTAAATAGACTATCTTTACTCCAATGTAAATTCTTGATTCCATTGTCATGGATTAAATGACCATATATGGATGGGTTTATTTCTGGGCTCTCTATTCTGTTCCATTGGTCTATGTGTCTGTTTTTATGCCAGTACCATACTGTTTTGATTACTGTAGTCTTGTAGTATGATTTGATGTCAGGTAGCATGATACCTTCCACTTTGTTCTTATTTCTCAAGATTGTTGTGGCTATTTGGGGTCTTTTATGGTTCCATATAAATTTTAGGATTATATGTTCTATTTCTGAGAAAAATGTCCTTAGTTGTTTGACAGGAATTGCACTGAATCTATATATTACCTAAGGTAGTATTGACATTTTAACTATATCAATTCTTTCTATCCATGAACATGGTATGTATTTCCATTTATTTGTATCTTCTTTGATTTCTTCCATCAGTGTCATAATTTTCTGAGTACAGGTCTTTTACTTCTTTGGTTAAATTTATTCCTAGATTTTTAAAATTATTTTTGAAGCAATTGTAAAAGGGATTGATTTCCTGATTTCTTCTTCTGATAGTTTATTATTGGTGTATATAAATGCAACTGATTTCTGAATGCTAATTTTGTATCCTGTTACCTTACTGAATTCATTTATCAGTTCTAACAGTCTTTTGGCAGAGTCTTTGGGATTCTCTCCATATAGTATCATGTCATCTGCATATAATGATAATTTTACTTCCTTCTTTCCAATTTGGATGCCTTTTATTTCATTTTCTTGTCTGATTGCTGTGGCTAGAACTTCCAGAACTATGTTGAATAGAAGTGGTGAAAATGGGCAGCCTTGTCTTGTTCTTGATCTTAAGGTGAAAGCTTTAGCCTTTCACCATTGAGTATGATGTTTGCTGTGGACTTATCATATATGGCCTTTACTATGTTGAGATATGACCCACTATTCCCACTTTGCTAAGAGTTTTTATCATACATGACTGCTGAATTTTGTCAAATGCTTTCTCTGCATCTATTAATATGATCATATGATTTTTATTTTTCATTTTGTTAATGTGATGTATTATGTTAATTGATTTGCAGATATTGAACCAACTTTGCATACCAGGAATGAATCCCACTTGATCGTGGTATATGATCATTTTCATGTGATGCTGAATTCAGTTTGCTAGTATTTTGTTGAGGGTTTTTGCATCTATGTTCATTAGGGATATCAGCCTGTAGTTTACAATTTTTGTCATATCTTTGTCTTATTTTGGGATCAGAGTAATAGTGGCCTCATAAAATGTTCTTGGGAGCATTCCCTCCTTCTGTATTTTTTGGAATGGTTTGAGGAGAACAGGTATTAATGCTTTTTTGAATGTTTTGTAAAATTTACCTGTGAAGCCATCTGGTCCAGGACTTTTGTTTGTTGAAAGCTTGTTGATTACTGATTCAATTTCTTTGGTAATATTCAGTCTGTTCAGAGTTTCTGTTTCTTCTTGGTTCAGACTTGGTAGATTGTATGCTTCTAGAAATTTACCCATTTCTTCCAGATTGTAGAATTTGTTGGCACATAGCTGCTCATAGTATTTTCTTACAATTTTCTGTATTTCTGTGGTATCTGTTGTCACTTCTCCTCTTTCATTTCTGATTTTATTAATTTGGGTCCTCTCTCTCTTTTTCTTGGTGAATCTGGCTAAGTGTTTATCAATTTTGTTTATCTTTTCAAGAAACCAGCTCTTGGTTTCATTGATCTTTTGTATTGTTTTTTGCTATTTCATTTATTTCTGCTCTGGTATTTATTATTTCCTTCCTTGTACTCCCTTTGGGCTTGTTTTTCTGTTCTTATTCTAGTTCTTTTAGGTGTAAAGTAAGTCTGTTGATTTGAGATTGTTCTTGTTCTCTAGTAAGGCCTGCATTGCTATGAATTTCTCTCTTAGGACTGCTTTTGCTGCATTCCATAGATTTTGGGTTGTTGTGTTTTCATTTTAATTTGTCTTAGATAGCTTTTGATTTCTTCTTTGATCTCATTTTTGACCCACTCATTATTTAATAGCTTGCTATTCAGCCTCTATGTATTTGTGTGCTTTCCAGGTTTCTTCTTATAATTGATTTCTAGTTTCATAGCTTTGTGGTCGGAGAAGACACTTGATATGATTTCAGTCTTCTTAAATTTATTGAGACTTGTTTTGTGGCCTAACATGTAGTCTATTTTAGAAAACGATCCATGTGCATTTGAGAAGAATGTATATTCTGTTGCTTTGGGGTGAAATGCTCTAAAAATATTTATTAAATCCAGCTTTTCTAAAGTGTCATTTAAGGCCTCTGTTTCCGTGTTGAATGTCTGTCTGGAGGATCTGTCCATTGGTGACAACGGGGTGTTGAAGTCCCCTACTACAATAGTGTTACTGTTGATCTGTCTTTATGTCTGTCAAAATCTGTTTTATATATCTAGGAGCTCCTATGTTGGGTGCATAGATGTTTACTAGGGTTATATCCTCTTGTTGAATCGATCCCATTAGTATTATGTAGTGCCCTTCTTTGTCTTTTATTGTAGTCTTCATTTTAAAGTCTATTTTGCCTGAAATAAGTATTGCTACTCCAGCTTTTTCTCATTTCCATTTGCGTGAAATATCTTATTCCATCCCTTTACTTTCAGTCTGTGTGTGTGTTTTGATCTGAGATGAGTCTCTTGTAAACAGCATATGCATGGGTCCTGTTTTCTTATCACTCAGCTACTCTGTCTTTTGATTGGAGCATTTAGCCCATTCACATTTAAAGTGATTATTGATAAGTGCATATTTATTGCCATTTTGTTATTTGTATTTCTGGTCTTCCTGGATTAGGTTGTTTCCCCCTTTCTTCTGTTTAAGAAAGCCCTTTTAACATTTCCTGCAATGCTGGTTTGGTGGTAATGAAGTTCTTAAGTTTATTCTTTTCTGAGAAGCTCTATCTCTCCTTCAATTTTAAGTGATAGCTATGCTGGATAGAGCAATCTTGGTTGTAGGCCTTTATTTTGCGTCACTTTGAATATTTCCTGCCACTCCCTTCTGGCCTGCAGAGTTTCTGTAGAAAAGTCAGCTATTAGTTTTATAGAAGTTCCTTTGTATGTAACCTGCTGTCTTTCTCTTGCTGCTTTTAGGATTCTGTTTTTGTCTTTAACCTTTGCCATTTTAACTATGATGTGTCTTGGTGTGGACCTGTTTGGGTTCAGCTTGTTTGGAACTCTCTGCACTCCCTGGGCTTGTATGTTGATTTCCTTCACCAAGGTAGGGAAGTTTTCAGTCACTATTTCTTCAAATACATTCTCGATTCCTTTCTTCTTCTCTTCTTCTGGTATTCTTATGATGCGACTGTTGTTGCACTTGATGTTGTCCCACAGGTCTCTCAAACTATTTTCATTGTTTTTTATTCTCTTTTCTTTTTGTTATTTCAACTGGGTGATTTCTGCTATTTTGTCTTCTAAATCGCTGATTTGATCCTCTGCTTCATCTAATCTACTGGTGATTTCTTCAAGTGTGTTCTTCATTTCAGTTATTATATTCTTTAGTTCTAACTGGTTGTTTTTTTTATGATTTCTCTATACTTCTTCATGTCCTCACTAAGTTCCTTAAACATTCTTATCATTAGTGTTCTAAACTCTGTCTCTGAAAGCTTAGATAACTGTGTTTCATTTAGTTCCATTTCTAGAGGTTTCTTCTGATCTTTTACTTGGGACATGTTTCTTTGTTTCTTCATTCTGGCTGTCACTCTGTGATTGCTTTGATGTATTAGATAGATCATCTGGAAAAAAAAAAGAAAAAAAGGGGGGGCACTCTCCACCCATTTTAATCTGAAGACCACTTACTCAGCAATAGAGAGACTCTAGGCAACTCAACACCAGCTATTGGTGGGAAGGGCTCAATGTGTCATGCGCCAGCCTCCCTCTCAGGCTTGCAGTGAGCTTCCTGCAATTAGCTGCTGTGTGTTCTGGAACCGTGCTGCCCACCAAAAATCCTCACAGGTTGTTGCGGGCTGTCTGCTGCTGCAAAAACCCTCTGTGGCCTGTGGAGGTGGGGACCAGTCACCAGGGACTCAGGTGCCCCCAACAACACAGCTCTAAGTGGGCGGGGCAGGCCCCCAAGGCACTGCAGGATGTGGTCAGTGGCCCCCACAAAGTCAGAGCAGCATGCACTCCTGCACCGGCAACCAGCCTGCACAAATTTGCCAGGAAATTCCCAGCCAGATCACTCAGGCACACAGCTCACGGCCCAACACTCACAGGAAAACTCAAAGTCTCAGCCTGCCCCAATCAGCCACTGGCAGATCAGGCAGAGCAGCCCAACAGCCAATTGCCAGCCTGGCAACTCTGCACCTGCAGTGCGGAGAGTGGGGACCCAAGGCATCTCACGCACTCCTGCATCTCAATGAGCAGCTTGTTGGAGCCAGAGGGGGCCCGCCAGGTGTTTCCCTGGCTATGCAGCACAAGCCGTGCGGAGGGTGGGGATCCAAGGCCGCATGCGCAAACACGCACACATGCACTCCTGCACCAATTCCACCAAACCAGTGCGGTCCCGGACCTGACCCTCTGTGGGAGGAACTTCTTTAACTTTTTCTTGTCTAAGAATCTCTTTATCTTCAAAATGATAACTTTTCTTGGTATAGTAATCTTGGTTGTAGGTCCTTGTTTTTCATCACTTTGAATATTCTGTGCCAATCCCTTCTGGCCTGCAAAGTTTCTGTTGCGAAATCAATTGATAGTAGTATGGGAGCTCCCTTGTAGGACTAATTGGTTTTCTTTTTCTGCTTTTAAGATTCTCTCTTTGTTTTTAACCTTCGGGATTTGAATTATGATGTGTCTTGCTGTGAACATCTTTGGGTTCATCTTGTTTGGGACTCTGTGCTTTCTGGGCTTGTGTATCTATTTCCTTCACCAGGCTAGGGAAGTTACGGAAGTTTTCCATCATTATTTCTTTAAATAGGTTTTCAGTTTCTTGTTCTCACTCTTCTCCTTTTGATACCCCTATGATGCAAATATTGGCATGCTGTTGTTGTCCCAGAGGACCCTTAAACTCTCCTCACCTTTTTTTTTTTCTTTCTGTTTCAGACTCTTTTTTCTTTTTGCTGTTGCGATTGAGTGTTTCCTGGTACCCTATCTTCTAAAGCACTGACTCAATCATATGCTTCATCTAATCTACTGTTGATTACTTGTAATCTATTCTTCATTTTAGTTATTGTAGTCTTTACTTCTGATTGGTTCTTTTTTATGTTTTCTATATCCATTTTTATGTTTCTAGCTCTTTGTTGAAGTTCTCCCTGAGATCACTGAGCATCCTTATAACCATTGTTTGGAACTCTGTGTCTGGTAGATTGCTTGTTTCCTTTTTGTTTAGTTATTTTCTGGAGCTTTGTTCTGTTCTTTTATTTGGGAAATATTTATTTGTCTCTCCATTTTGGCTGCTTCTGTGTTTGTTTCCATGTATTAGGTAGGGCTGCTATGCCTTCCAGTCTTAATAGAGTGGCCTTATGTAGTAGGTGTCCTGTGGGGCCCAGTGGTGCAGTCTCCCCGGTCACCAGAATTGGGTGTTCCAAGTGTGTCTCTTGTATGTGTTGTGTGTTCCTTCCTGTTATAGTTGAGACTTGAATGCTGTTTGCATGTCAATGGGAGGGATTGACCCTCAGGCTGATTGGTTGTGAGGACTGGCTGTGACTACAGTGGAGGAGGTGTAGTGCAAGGACTGACCTTATACAACAGGGTTTGCATTAGAAGGGCTCTGGTGCCTGCCCAGTCTGCCCTTTGGGTGTGTCATCCTTGGAGGTAGCCTGGTGATGCTCTGGCCTAGTCTTAAGCTGGCCACTGGGACTGTCAGCCCTGAGGCCTCCTGAGAGGGAACCTCCTGCAGGGTAGGTTCAGCTGCAGCCTGTGCCCTACCTTGGGCAACCTAGCATTGACCACAAAGCAATCCAGAGGTGGCTGCCACCCATGCTGTGCTTGGAGGTGCCTTGAGAGGTCAAGCCACAAACTAAGGATGGCTGTTGCTAGTGCCAGGCTTATGGCTGCTCAGCAAGATGTACAGGACATGCTGAAACTAGGTGCTTTTTTTGGATTTTATGAATCTTTGAAAGATTTTAAGGAAGTCTGCAACACAAGCCAACACATGGTGTTTATAGGGAAAAGCCACTGGAAACAGCTTTGTGTGCCCCAAAATTGGGCAGGGTGTGGTCTCAGTGAATAACTAGGGTGGAGTAGATGAAAGGTGATAGCCAGTTGAATGGAGACTCAGATATGGCAGCCACTTGCATCTGCAAGCAGGGAGGGGGAGGGCTCAACAAAGAAACAATGGCTTCTGCCAGCTGCCTCTTCCTGCCGAAAGCTCTCCCTTCAGACCTCACTTTGAAGCTAGACAGTTCAATTCTTCCCTGTATGTCCCTGGCATCTATCGAGCTGCTGCCGCAGGGCTGGAGCTACGAGCAAGTGGGCCTGTCAGCGAGCTAGCCTATGCGAGGCCCCTTTAAGAGGAGCGCCTGGGACTTTATTGCCCTGTGTCTCACACAGTCACAGTCTCCACTGGTTGTCACAGCCAAAAGGTATGGGAACTTCTCTCTCTGGCACTGAAACCCTGGCCTGGGGAGGGGCTGGGATCCCTTGCTCCTCATGGGGAGACATCTGCAGCTGAGATTTCCTTCTGGATCGTTAATGGTTTTATGCAGGTGTGGAACCAGCCTGTCTGTGTCTCTGCCCCTCTTGTGTGTCTCTGCCCATCTACCTGTCTCAAGGTGGCTTTCTTTGTAAGTCCATAATTGTCGGACTTTGGTTCAGCTGGATGTCAGGTGATTGTCAGTCATGGTTGTTTTGTAGTTTAGTTGTAATTGATGTGGTCCTGAGAGGAGGTGAGCACAGCTTTTACCTGCTACGCCATCTTAACCGGCTCTGTACCACATGAACGACTTTTGAAAACAAGCACTCACCAAGTGCTAGTTTCCCTTTCATTCACTTGAAGACTTTCATGACATCATAACAGGGCTTAAAAAGCATTAGTACTGTTATAGTTCCCTCATTATAAGGGTATGAAACTGAGACAGAGAAATTCAATTGAATTGCACATTTAATATTATATGAGAACAAGTAGATAGGTCGTCAATCTTAAATCCAAATACCCCACCTACCAAACTGCATGACACAAATAACAGATGTGTGTGTGTGTGTGTGTGTGTGTGTGTGTGTGTGTGTGTGTGTGTGTAAAGGGAGGGGGAGATAAGAGTAATGTCTTAAGTATTTTAAACTATCTGATTTTTTTTATATATATAACCTGCCAAGATGCATTTCAAGCTTTTGTACTAGAGATGGAATTCTTCATTTGAGATCAGTTGCCTCTGTTATTCTTGGTGAGCTTGGCCAATGGTTAGCTGAGCTTATTATCTGACATGAAAATACTTTATGGAGATGTATTCAGGTTCTTTTGAATATAAATGGAATTAATTATGAGCTTTAGAAATTCTGGTGAATCAATAAAGATTTGCCCCTTACATTAAGTAATTTCAGTAATCAGAATCAGAATCACTGAGAAGTCTCTTTTCTATTTCAAGGTTTCCAAACTTTGGAGGCAAATTTTGTAAGAGATAATCCTGTTTATCATGAAACCCAAAAACATAAAAGGTTGAGAAGTGTGCATTTTCCTGACTTAAACATGATCAGCTTTCTTGCATTTAGAAAATTAGGCCTGAAAATATTCCTGGCTATATGAACTTTTTTATTCCTTCATTTGTTTTATTACTTTACTCTCTATAATAAGATTGGGAAATAACAGTGATATCTTGATGATACAGCAAGATGGGTCTGCTTTGGTAAGTCTGGAAACTAATGCTATGCACAGAAAGGGTATGTGGTGTATGGGAAAAGAGTTCCAAAGATCCTGAGTTCACTCAGATAATGTCTGGCCCACTTTGGAAATGATTCCTCCAGTGACCTCCACAACCTTCTTTGACCTTTCAAATTTTAGTTTTTTGTTGAATTAAATTGAATTCCAAAAATATTTATTGAACATCTATTCTACTGAAGAGATAGTGTTGGTAAGGACTGGGGGTCGGGTAATGTTTTATAGAAATGAACAATACACATTTTCTACCTTCAAGAAATTTATAACCCAGAAGTTTACTTAACAATATTTCTTATCCAGATTTTTTTTTAGTGAACAATGCCCTTCAACCTTGAATGCATATGAGAATCACCTGGGGAGCTTTAAAGCACTCCTCCCAATGCCCCAAGCTGTGCCCCAGACAAATTAAATCATAATCTTTGGGGGTGACATCCAAGCATCAGTAGCTTTTAATGCTCTCCATATGATTTCAATGGGTAGCCAATCAGTATTTTTTGAATGGTTACAGGTGTGTTCAAACAAATGTCTTGTTAACTCTTGGAGCAGTTGGACAACATCTGGAGTATATGGAGCCCCAGCATGTCACCTCTGGCCACAAGCATCCTCCAACAGTAAGTTGTTAATATAACATTTTCTATGTACTATGAGATGAAGACAGTAGGAGAGAATGGAAATATCTTATTTAAACCTTATAATACTATAAGGTAACCATTTGCTTTTCAAATTTTATAAATGAAGTATTTAAAGCTTTAAAAACTGAAAATTGACTTTACTAAAATTACAGGGTGATTTCACCCTGTAAAATCACAATGTGAATTCACAGAGTTAATATTTAGACCATATAGACATATATATATATATATATATATATATATATATATATATATATAATTAGCTTCTTAAGTGTATTGCAATGCAAACTATGAAAAGTACTATGGAGTGATTCAAATAAAACATTATGGGAACCCAGAGAAATAGACACTGATTCTGGTCTAGTGTGATCAGGGAAAGATTCCTGGTAAATTTGTGTTTTGAGCTGACCTTTCAAGAATGTGTGGATTTCTAAAGGTAAAAATGTGACGTTACCTTAGGTTTATATAATGAATAATGACCTTATTTGGCTATAAAATAAAACATTAAGAGCTTACCATAGATCCATAGTAGGATCGTTTGGGAAGGTTTCAAAATTTATTGATGCCAGATGCCCACCTTAAATTAAAGTACTGGGATAGGACCCACTGGGATAGTGTAGAAGGAAGCAGCAGGAAATAAAACTGGTTTGGGGTTAGATTTCAGAGAATATAGAATGTGAAACTTATTTGATTTATTACTTAGATAATAGCAGGCCAGGGAAGGCTTTTTAGCAGGATGATGATAAAGCAATCAACTTATAAACTCTGTCCAGCTCCCTGCTATCTTCTGTTGTTATCTACTTAGAAAATATCAAGAATTCCCAGTGGAAGAGATTGTAAATCCAGGAGCATCACAGAATTCCCTGGGAAGGCTTTTCAATTACACCATCTTTCTCTGGTTCTGGGACTATGCCAGTGTCTTGAGGGAGCCTCGATATTTTCACAAATGATATTCAAATACAACACCTCTGGGCGCTCCCAATTTCAATATATCCAGTTAGGGGGCATAGAATGTGAAGTTAAGGAATAGTCTACAAGGCCACCCTTACTTCTAACACCTATTTCAAATGTATGGTTTCCCCAAGACCACCGTCCATTTTGATAATTCACAAGAAGGACTCACAGAACTCAACTGAAATCTGTTCTACTCCCAGTTCTGTTTCCTTGCAGTGAAAGATCAATGTCAGTTGAGGGGAGAGATGCATGAGGCCTAGTTGAGAAGAGTTCCAAAGGACCTCTGGCCTCAGGATAGTGGGACAAATATCTACTGATCTTAACTCCTTTTATGGGGACATAGCCATGCTCATTCATTTACATATTGTTTAGGCTGTAGTTGCCATAAAAATTGTATGACCCGTGAAGCCTAAAATGTTTACTATCTGGCTCTTTATTGAAAAAAGTTTGCCAATAATTGTTTTAGGATATTCCTTAGGTAACTTGCTTATTTTTATTTAATAGTAGAACCCTAAGTAGATTTGTTTAAACTTTGTCTCCATGAATAACTTTTGATTGTTTTTCTTTTTTTTCTTTCATTTTTTTTTTTAGTTAAGTTTTTCAAGATGACAATGGTTAGTAAAGTTGCAAAGGTTTCAAGTGTACAGCTCTGTAATATAGCATCTATATGTCAGATTGTGTGCTCACCACCCAGAGTCAGTTCTCCTTCTATCACCATATATTTGATCCCATGTACCCTCATCTACCACCCCCCCTTGATTGTTTTTCTTGAAAACTGTTCTTTCTTATATAAACAA
Source organism: Hipposideros armiger (assembly GCF_001890085.2). Lineage (NCBI taxonomy): Eukaryota > Metazoa > Chordata > Mammalia > Chiroptera > Hipposideridae > Hipposideros > Hipposideros armiger. Next base: position 1,471,003 of record NW_017731506.1, read on the forward strand.
GGTTTACTTTTTTTTTTTTTTTAAGATTTTTATTGGGGAATTGGGGGAACGGAAACAGAAAAGGTTTACTTTTAAAAAAATCAAAACTATTTCAGATGTTGTCCTTTTGTTTCCTCTTTAAGATTTCAGATCTGATATTTGATCAAGGAAAGAAAGTTGAAAAGGGACCCCTCTGCTGCCCGAGTGGCTCATTGGTAAAGAGTTGGCTTGGGAGCATGAGCTCTGAGCAGCAGGACCACTGGTTTGGATCCCACATGGGCCAGTGACACTGCCCTCTACAGCTAAGGTGGTGAACAACAGCTCGACCTGGAGCTGGACTGTTGGGAGTTGCCGGCAAAGGCTAGGCTGCAGCCCCTGCTGCAGTGGGCTGCCGTAAACCACCGTGAGCAGTTGTCCAGTTTCTGGTGACTGATCTGCATCAGCCGGCAAGAGTGCAATGATAATAACAACATGGGCCAGTGAAGCGACATCCTCTATGACTAGACTGAAGAACAAAAGGACAACAACTTGTCTGTTCCCCTTCCCTGATTCCCCAACGCTGTTCCCTCCCCCAATTCCCCAATAAAATCTTTAAAAATAAAAAAAGGGCCCCCTCAGTGACACCAAAATATAGGGAATCCATGATCATTTTTATTATCTGTGGGCTGCTTATGGAGTCTCTGTATTAGGGGTTAATTATAGCAACTTATTTTGGGGTGATGATGGGTTGTGAAACCAGAAGTTATCAGAGATAAACATTGAAGAGCCTGATTTACTTATTCATGAGCATACCATAAAATCCTCAGTTAAATCACATTTTATGACTATGGTCTCCCAGATTTTTAATATAGCCTTTGATTACTTCATAGTTGTAAAGGCTGACTTTTTTTTCCTATGTGGCAGTGAGAAATTTATAACATCTTTTAAGTGAACAGTATTTACCAAGTGCTATCAAATAAGGTAAAGATATATTTCACTGTCTTTATAGCAGTGTAGCTAGCTAGAGAAAATATATTCACTACCTATGATTTCACTATGTGACAGAATCCTGTGAAGTGCAAATCTGAAACAATTTTTCTCTTGTCTTACCTCAATTTGTCCCTTGCTTTCAGTGTTTTCTAAGGCCATGTTGGATGTCTTCTTTGAAAGAAAAAAAAGAAATGCCTCAAAATATGGTTTTCTTTAAATGCAGCTTAAATGACTGTATTCCATGTGTTGGAGAATTTATTTGACAATCGCATGTGAAAATTGAATCTTGCCATGACTTGTGCTCAAAATGTGAAAGACTATATAAAATAATAACTTGAATAGTAACTTGTATATTTATGGTGGTTTTATAATTAAATGAAATAATAGAAGCAAAATGTATTACAAAACTATAAATTATAATTTATAGCCTCCCAAACATGTTGGTATACATGATTTCGGTTGATGATAGTTGCACAGTATGAAGTATACAAGGCAGGTACAATCATCTTTATCCTACAAAGGCGAAAAATGAGGCTCACATAGGCTGAGCAATGTCCCCAGTGACACAGTTTACGAATGGTGGATTGAGCATTAAAACAAAGATCTACTAATTCCCAGTCCAGAGATTGTTCTGCCACACTGTGATGGCTACCTTATTCTTTATTAAGAAAAAGACTCCTTTGGGCCGGCTGAGTGGCTCAGTTGGTTAAGAGCTCGCTCAAGAGTTTGAGCTCTGAGCAACAGCGGTTCGAGTCAGCCCGAGCTGAGCAGCCTCTGAGCTGCCAACAGGTGGCAGGATGGCTCAGCTAAAAAAAAAAAAAAAAAACTCCTTTGTATTATAAATGGTAATTTTCTTTCTAAACCAAGGAAAGACTTCTACATATTAAAAGTCAGAAGGGCAATTATTTTACATAAGTGTTGCTATTCCCTTCACCCCTGACCACCTAGATCTCTCAATCTCAGTTATATAAAGGGGTTAATTTATATATAATTTCCTGTCTGAATGTGGTAGAGAAAATATTAAATGAAAGTGATCTGTGGGGAGTGGAAACATGTGACCTCCATTGTGGAGTTAGAACAAATTGCTTTGAGGGTTGATGTTCATGCGTTGTGGCTAGGACTATTTCTATATTGATCTTTTTCAGCAGCACTGAACTTTAAACAGTATGAAGACCACTCAAGTTTTGCTTAACACACCCGAAGCAGGATAGGTTTTTACAACTGATTCATTTTTTTAATTATTATTATTTTTTTAATTAAATCTACTAGGGTGATATAGGTTAATAAAATTATATAGGTTTCAAGTGTACAATTCTATAGTATATCATCTGTGCATTGCATTGTGTGTTCACCACCCAAAGTCAAATCTTCCATCAACATATATTTGACCATCTTTACCATTTTCTACTTCCTCTCTGTCCCCTTTTTCCCTGGTAACCGCTAAACTGTTGTGTGTCTACGAGTTTTTGTCTTGTTCGTATGTTGCTTTCAGTTTTATATCCCACATATGAGTGAAGTCATATGGTTCTTGACTTTTTCTGCCTGACTTATTGTGCTTAGTGTGATAATCTCAAGTTCCATCCATGTTGTCACAAATGGCAGTATTTCATCTTTTCTTATGGCTGAGCAGTATTCCAGTGTGTGTGTGTGTGTGTGTGTGTGTGTGTGTGTGTGTGTGTGTGTGTGTATAGTAATACCTTGGTTTGCGACCATAATTTGTTCCGGAAACAAACTACTCATATTGCAAGACATCGCTTGTTTACCAAGTTAAAATGTATTAGAAATGTTTGCTCTTCTTGCCAAACACTCGGAAACCAAGTTACTCGCAACCCAAGGTTTTACTGTATCTTCTTCTTTATCCAATCATCTATTGAAGGACACTTTGGTTGTTTCCATGTCTTGGCCACCATGAATAGTGCTACAAGGACTCATGTCATTAACCACAAAGAATGTATTGGGGGCTAATATTGGGTTGTTGGAAAAGTCATGACTCATTTTTGCAATGAAAACCAGAAAAAATACATCATGAGTTTTCTGACAACCCAATAATTTCTCACCCAACAATCTGCAAATATTAAATAAATGGAGCAGCATCTATTACCTCAGATCTATATAATATTAACAGTTTATTTTAAAACACACCAATTGAGCAGTTGGTGCATAAAACCACTACTCTCTCCCTCTACTATTTCCTTGAGGCCAAATTTCTGATCCTGTATTTTATTAGTGCCTATGGCTGTGGATCACTGTGGTTAAAGTATGTGTGTTGGGGAGAGTCCTTATTCTCAAACTTCCTCAAAATGGTGCTTTTTCAATTCTCTTTCTGTTGACTTTTGTATTTGTGCTTTTTCTCAGTCTTCTGTGATCTACCTTTCTTTGTTTTATGGGGCCCTGACACTTCAGTGCACATACTCCTTTTTTATCTAGCTTATTATGTGCTTGTTGCACTGAGCCCCTACTAGTTTTACAAAGGGAAAGAGAACTGACTGTTGAAATTCACCCTCTCTTTGTCTCCCATTTTCATTATGTCTGGTTTTAACTGTGACCTTCTCCACACCATTATTTTTTTAATAAATAAGTGTATATATTTAAGATGTACAACATGATTTGATATACATATATGTATATATAATGAAAGGATTATAGACAGGATAATTAACATATCCCTTCACATAGCTACCATTTTTTTTTCTCAGTGATGAGTACACCTGAAATCTACTCTCTTAGCATATTTCCACTGTTCAATACAGTATTAGTAATTATAGCCATCATGTGTGTACATTAAATCTCTAGATGTATTCATCCCATATAACTGTAACTTTGTGCTTTTTGACCAACATCTCCCCATTTTCCCACCTCTCCAGCCCCTGATAACCACTGTTCTAGTCTCTGCTTCTATGAGTTCAACCTTTTTGTTGTTAAGATTCCATATACTCGGATAAGTAAGATCAAACAGTATTTGCCTTTCTCTGTCTGGCTTATTTCACTTCAGTAATGTCCTCCAGCTTCATTCATGTTATTGCAAATGGCAGGATTTTTTTCTTATGGCTGAATAATATTCCACTGTATACTTAGCAAAGAACATCTCCTTTATCCATTCGTCCATTGATGGGCACTTAGTTTGTTTCCCTATCTTGCTATTATGAATAATACTACATTGAACATGGGAGTGCAGGTAGCTCTTTGAGATACTGATTTCATTTCTTTCAGATAAATACCCAGAAGTTAGCTTGCTGGATTATGTGATAACTCTAGTCTTAATTTTTGGAGTATTCTTCATATTATTTTCCATAATGGCGGAACCAATTTACATTTCCACCAACAGTGTACAAGGGTTCCCTTTTCTCTACATCTTCACCAACACTTATCTTTTGTCTTTTTAACAATAGCCAGTCTAACAGGTGTAAAGTGATATTTCATTGTGGTTTTCTTTTACATTATCCTGATGAATAGTGATGTTGAACATCTTTTCATATATTGTTGGCCATATATATGTTTTCTTTTGAGAAATGTCTATTCTGATCTTTGCCCATTTTATTTGTTTGTTTATTTATTTATTTATATTAGTTTTAGGTGTACAAACCCACAGTGATTAGACATTTATATTCCTCACAAAGTGCTAACCCCAATAAGCCTATTACCCATCTGACACTGTACAGAGTTATTATAATGTTATTGATTATTTTCACTATGTTGTATTTTTATATCCTTGTGACTGTTTTGTAACCACCAATTTGTACTTCTGAATCCTTTCACCTTTCTCACCCAGCCCCCCAACCCACTCCCATCTAATAATCATCAGCTTGTTCTCTGTATCTATGAGTCTGTTTCTGTTTTGTTTGTTCATTTATTTTGTTCTTTAGATTCCACATATAAGTGAGATCATATGGTATTTGTCTTTCTCAATCTGGGACCCTCTAGGTCCATCCATGTTGTTGCAAGTGGTAAGATTTCAATCTTTTTTATTTTTTGCCCATTGTTTAATTGGGTTACTTGTTTTCTTGCTATTGAGCCTTATACATTTTGGATTATTAACCCCTTGTCAGATGTATGGTTTGCAAGTATTTTCTCTCATTCCATAGCTTATCTCTACACTCTGTTCATTGTTTTCTTTGCAGAAGCTTTTCAGTTTGATAAAATCCCATTTGTCTATTTGCTTTTGTTGCCTGTGCTTTTGGGGTCATATCCAAAAAATTATTGCCCTGACCAATGTCAAGAAGCTGTTTTCCTATGTTTTCTAACAGTTTTATGGTTTCAGGTTTTCCATCTAAGTCTTTAATTTATTTTGAGTTGATTTTTGTATATGGAGTGAGATAATGGTCCAATTTCATTCTTCTGCATATGGAGAACCAATGTTCTCAACAGCATTTATTAAAGAAACTGTCCTGTTCCTGTTGTATGTTTTGGTACCTTTGTCACGATCAATTGACCATAAATGTGTGGGTTTATTTTGGGGCTCTCTCTTTGGTTCCATTGGCCAATATGTATGTTTTTATGCCAGTGCTATGTTGTTTTGGTTACTATAGCTTTGTAGTACATTTTGAAATCTCTGTCATATCTAAGTCTGGTTCTGATGCTAGCTCTGACCCTTCAGACTATGGTTTTTTTTTTGCCTTTTGTCTTGTAATTTTTTGTTGAAAGGTAGACATAATCTGACCAGGAGTTAAGCTGTGTTTATTATTTGCTATAGCTGTGTTGTCAGAGGCTAAAATTTCCCCTAATGTCCTTGGTTTTGTCTTCTCTGTTTTGTTTGGGTATCCCTAGAGATATTTTAAATAGAGTCTTGGCTTTGGAGTTCTTTTAGGTGTAATTCCGTGTTGTGATAAAGAAGCCCTATTGATGTGGTAGAAAGATGTGGATGAGGGAAGGCATTTATAGTCCCATGATTCCCAGCGTTTAGTGAGCCTGAATTGAGTGTTTCCTTTCCCCCAGGTCAGTTAGGTTCTGGTACAGTAGTTTTCATTGAGGGCAGGCCTTGAAAGGTGAGGGAAGAGAAAGAAAATAGCTAAAAGGGAGAGCCATATCAGAGGAGAACTTGTGTACAGGTTGAGGAGAATGCCACATATTCGTTGACCGCTAGAGTTTGTAGAATGAAGTTGCCCATCTCACTAAAAGAGATCTCCATTTTTCTAGTTGCTTTAGCCAAAACCCAGAAAGATTTCATGAATGCTTTCTATCTCTCACATCCCACATCTGATCCAATATGAAATCCAGACTGTTCTATCTTTCAAATGTATCTAGAATTCAACTGCCTCTTACCAGCTCTGCCCCTGCTGAGACAGAGCAAGTCTCCATCCTCATTTACCTCCATTATTTCCAGGGCCTGCTAACTGCTTCCTCCTTTGTCCCTTCTAAACCACATTCTTATATTCCAGGTCCTCCCATAATAACCTACAAAGTCCTACACAACATGGCCCTACGCCATCTTTCTCATTTATCTCCTTCCACAATCCTCTTCCCTCTGTCTTCTCCAGCCAGCTCACTAGTTTTCATCCAATTTCCTAACCTATGCTACATATGCCTCTAGCTCAGAGTCTTTTCACTTACCTGTCCTTCTTTTTGAAATGTTTTGCATCTATATATATATATATATTGATGGCCAGTTTTCTCCCTTTATTCACTTCTCAGCTCAGATATTACCTTATTGAAGAAGACTTTCTTTACCACACTTAAAAAAAATCTCTCATCTCTCTGTTTCTCTTCCTACTTTGCTTTATGTTTCTTCTTACTACTTAGCACTACTTGGCATAATATATATGTGTTTATTTATTGTTGATCTCTTATTAGAATGTTTGACAAAAATATTTTGTTTATTATATTGTCAGTGACAAAAAATATAGTTTGTTTATGAATGGCATATTCTTAGACATAGCAAGCTCAGTAATACAGATGCTTTTAGGTTGATAACCTAAAGATAAGCACTCAAACAACACAGTAGGGAGATGCTTTCTCTGCACAAAAAAGACAAAGATCCATTATAATGGGTATTTGAGGTTTCAAGGTCCAGAGTTTTGCTTTTCACCTTTGGTTTAAAAGTAAAACTAACCATAATCACATCTTTTCTAAGCCTTATTGTTTACTTAGATTAAGAAGAGAAAGTAATTTTACTAAAAACTGTTCAGAAAGGGAATACTGAATATAGCCTGAACCAATTCTAGGAGATCTGAACTTGAAATTAACTTAAAATTCCATCACAACATTAATATTTAGCATCTATGTAGCACTATATTGCCCAGAGCTTCATAATCAGCTGAGTTATGCCCTTTCATCACTTTTAAAATTCCATTTATTCATTGTCAAATTCCAAGAATCCTAATCCTGTTTAGTAACTGATGTTTCATTTTACCGACAGTCCTCTGACACTGCAGAGAAAAATATCTTAGCTTCTTGAACTATTTCTCAATAGGAGCATGGTCTCTACTCCTATAGTTTAAGAAGCTATATTTTTATGCCCATGCCACAGCTGTGCTAATGCTTAAGATAAGAATTTGGCAACATGCTGACTCACCAAATATATTTCACAGTAGTAGACACTGACTCGTAAGGACTATGTACTCTGGTAAAATTAAATAGTAAATGGATGCTTAGCATTCTCAGTGCTCCTGCCATAGGGCCTTGCACTTGGTTCTGTATTAAGGGCATAGAGGGTTGGAAATTATTTGAGGCCCTGAGCAGTTCTGTGAAGATGAAAAACACCATCACTAACATTATTCATGAAAAACTAGGAAAGGTCATCTATCTCTCTTATGGCTCATTTAGTGCACTTTTAATGAGTGATGGATGAACTGCAAAGGGTTTGCTGCGGAGAGGCTGTATCCTGGGAAAGTTTGGATAACTTCTGCATCTCTGAAACATCTCCAAACATTTTTCCAGTCTTTCCTCATCATGGATTTTCCCTCTGATCATCTTCAGACCCTCTCATTTCCTCTTTTTCTTGACATTTAGGAAATTTTATTTTTCTCAAGCCTCTCATTGCTATGTCTTATATTTCTACACTTTTTTTTTCTTTCTTTTCTTTCTTTCTTTTTTTTTTTTTTTTTGGTTGCTTGAAGTAAATGATGGCTTCCCAGGATTAAATAAATCCAGTGACTATTCCTTAGGTCAAGAATATGTTCATGCCTCCTTTGACCTTGGTCTCTGACCTTCTAACTGGTTTAGCCGATGACTCTCCCCTACATTTCATTCTTAACTTTATTCCTGTCATCTCACTAACACTTGTACTCTGTTCTACTTAAGTTTACTTCATTCAACCATACCTCATTTCCTTTACATTTCCAAATAATTAAAAAGAAATTTTTTTTTCAGTACATTTCCAAATAATCTTGATTTGTCTTCCTTCTCCACTTTATTCTGTTTACTTGCAGAGGAACAGAGATCGGCAAGGTAAAATTTTATCTATCTTGAAGCAGTCAGGAATTCTTTAACGTCAAGTCATTATAGAGAAAGGATAACCTAAAGACAAAGAAACTTGCTTGGGAATGGCAGTGCTTTTGGCTGAAGGACCAACAGTGTAAGCTGGAACAGCATAAGTGGGTAAGAATGGGCAAAAGGAGTCAGTGAAAGGTATCAAAGGTATCAAATTGCTGAGATTGAAAGAAATTGGGAATGGGATGCTCATTCACAAAATGACATTTAAGAAAGAAGCCGGTTCATACCGAGCTGCGATGGAGGTTAGGCTTGAGAGCCAAAGTAGTCTCATGGATAAAATGTCGACATAGAGATCTGGCTTTCAGTCACTTTGGGTTCTCAGGAGGGTTACTTAATCCAGGCAAGCTGCTGGATGAGAATGGCTCACCTGCTCGTGGTGGGCAGCATCTACCAGCTCTTATTAGGGGGTCTGGAAAGCAGATGGGGCCAGGCCTCAGAGTCTCTGGTTTCCCTACCTTGGCTCAAACTCTCACCAGGGTGGGGGGATGCCAGTATACTGAGACCAAAGTAAACACAGCTCTAATGTTGGCATTTGGCAGCCTGTACCATCTAGAAACTAAATCCAGAGGCTCTGTAACAAGCTGACTGAAGTGAAACTTACCAAGAGAAAGAAATCATGGAAATAATTGAGATTAGATGTTTCCAGAAGTGATTTAGAGCTCTACTTTTTATTATTATTAATTATTTTTATTTTTCACCGTTTGTATTCTGTTATTCTTTATAAAAAAAGAGCCAACCGATTGCACACATAGCTACCCTTGTTCAATGCATTGCTGTAAATATATACATACATATGTGTGCATTCCGGTCAGTGCACTCATTTTTGTGTGGGCGGGCTCAGGCATCATATGTGCCGGGCTGTGCATTTCACAGTAACAGAACAGCTGCTTTTCAGGGCTTCTTTTTGTTGTTCAGTCACACGAGTGACAGATTTCTGTGATCCTCCTTAGAGAGACGTTTGACCTTGCCTCCCTACCCTCCCAGGGTGCCTGCACTGCGATAGGTTTTTTTGCTGCCAGTCCAGGTTTGCCTTCTAGTACCTCAGTGTCTGGGTCCTCATCTTCTGGTGTCAAAGACAAAGGGAGTGCATGGCAGAGCAGGAGCAAGTAGGGCAAGACTACCCTGAACAAAACAAAACTACAGCGTGGGACATGTTTGTCTTTTGTGGTGCTGTCTTATATCCGTACTCCTCACTTAGCCTTCAGTCTTCCTGCTCCTTTCAGTATTCTCACTTCAGTCTTCTCTCTGTGCATGCTGTCTCTCTCTCTCTCTCTTTCACACACACACACACACACACACACACACACACACACACACACCCCCCTTCCCAATTTAGTGCTCTCGGGTTTGATTTCTGTTAGTAGTCCTAGGTGACTCTGTAGGGTAGGTATTCACCATCTCTGCAAAGTGTGAATAGATACAAACAGATTGATAGATACTCACAGATTAAACATTTCCCTTTTCAGGTAACATATTTACATAACTGCAGATACGATGCCTTAGCCAAAGACTGGTTTGAAGACGGACCTTTTAAAAATTCTGGCGCTGTAGTGTATTGCGGTTGCAGAGAGCAGATGTTTGAGGCAGACAGACTTTCCAGGGCTTTTGATACCTCACCACCAGGCTCAGTTGTCCATGATTGAAGTCAGCCCAGCTGAGACGTGCCTGATCAAGGAGAAGATTACGCTGCTTTTGAACTATACAGGACCTATTGCTCTGGCTGGGTGCATCAGCATTGATGCTTAGAAACCTGTCAGGATATCTCTTTGCAGTAGAAATCGATAAAGGAGGATCACGGAATTAAACCATGTACCCCAAAGAGTTCAACTTTCTTTTATGGGAGAGCTGTTCTAGGTTGTGATCATAATGGGGTATTAACTTGTTTTATGGTGTATGCCAGGATATTTTTCATTCGCCTTGCCAGAGTAGGCAGCTGTCTTTACCAATAAATCTTGCAAAGTTTGCCACTTTTGAGGAGTCATCTGGTTCAAAGCAGAACTGTTCTTATAATCTCAGGAAAAAAAAATCAAAATGTCTGCTCTCTTGAATACCCTCAGAGCAAGACATGTTAAAAATCGTATTTAATATTCCATGCCTCGCATTCTTGCAGTACAAAGTCCCTCCTAAGAGCTAACTCAAATCTTTTTGCCACAAGTTAAGCCATTTTTTGAGCATGGATAAAGTGAAAGTTCAGAACCTAAAATCCTTTCTACAGCTTGAGGAGACTTTATAGGATATAGTGTCCTTTGAACATTTCTGGTTCTGACATCTACCCATTTGGACCGCTTTTCCTTGTCATCCCTTTGGTATTCTAGGTCTCCCAATCAATGACTTCTGAAGAAGGGACATGCAAAGATGCTCAGTATCCCTTTTGATTTTCTGGCCACTGTAGAATTGGGGATATATTTTATAAGAGAGGACAATGAAGATATTTCTCAGGGAATCCTGGTGGAACAGCTGTGTGACAGGACAGGACTGGGAGTTATTCTTCACTGCAGAAGAAAAGAGCTGTGTTGGATGACTGACAGACGAGGTTTGCTCTGCTCAGCCACTGTCTGCAGGTCGCCAGCCTTGTCCTGACCTCAGCATTAAGCTCAGCGCTGCTTTTTCTGCAAATGCTTCCTCTCCCAGGTTCCCAGTCAGCACCGTATTCGGGCAGCTCAATGCGGAGGAGGAAGCCTGCCTCTGGGAGCTGTGGCAGCGACCCTAGGAGAGCTGATTAGCTTTTAAGAGCAGACCTCCACCAGACAGGCAGGAGTCTGAAGAGTAAATAGAGGTGCTGGCCCTGGAATTATTTTTAAAGGCCCAAGAGGGGTTTGTTCACCGGTGTTTGAATTTCTATAGAAAAGCTCTCTGGAACTCTACATTAAACCAAGCTGACCCCTTTCACAGCGTGAGTTATTTACAATTCACAGGTCTTTGGCGAGCTCTAGTTTGCATGCAGTTGAAAATAGGTCCCTGGTTGGCAAAGGTAGCCTACTGTGGAGCTATTTGCATCACACTACCTTGGTTTCCTTTGGTATGGGAAAAAGCTCAGAAGTGGAAGCCAAAATATGTGGTCTCATTGTAAACAGGCCTTTGTTTTTCAGCAAATGAAAGGCACCGGTAGGAATCACCAAAAAAGAGCCAGCTACTAGAAAGCAAATAACTGAGTTCTCTCTCTCAGAATAACAACTTAGTTAGCAGGAAGGAAACCAAGTCACACCCCTCCCCCGACCATAATTGATTTCTTTTGTAGCTTTAACAAGCGGATCGATCAAGAAGACTGGCACTGATTACAGCTCTCAGTTTCCCATTTTGCTTCATACGGGAAGAGTAATTAAGTTAAATAGCTTTTAGTGCCTGAGATCTGGTTTGTGTCAAACTGAAACCAACGGGCTAGTTCAGGTTTGCTGATCAGCACCTTGAACTTACCCCTGGCCCTCACTTGTACTTGCATAAAACCGTGTCAAGGATTGTACCTTGGCAAGCAGTTGGAAGGGTGATGCTGAAACCCCACACAGGCCTCATTTCCTGTAATTGAGAATGTGCCTCTCTTTTCCAAGACTGGTAAACTTGTCTTGGCTGATATTTAGGAGAAACTTTTTGTGATTTATCAAATAAAGGAGAATTGCTTGCCAAGAGATAAGCCTGAATTTAATCACAATTACTGAAAACTGGCTTTCATGGTACACGTACAACAACAAAAGTTGTAGTCGAGAAATGGGCAAAGTGAGAGTGGAAGGACTGATACTTCCTATTTAGAAAAAAAAGGAGGTGATCTTATAGTTCACTCCTTTTTTTCCTTTATCTGCAACTCAGTTTAAAACACATCACGCTCCCTAGTCTAGGCAGGACAGTGTACTGGGTGTGGCTATTAGTGGTGAGGGTGGTGGGTGTGTGTGCAGGGAATGATGGGAGTAGGAAGAAGGGCCAGCAAGTAAGATGACTGCAGAAGGGAGAGGAGCTATCAATCAGGTCTTTAAGTTATTTACACCTTAGTGGGAACATATGACAAACACGTGAAAAAGACATGAAGACATACATGTGGGAGAATGTGTCATCAGTACTGGGCACATGGTTAGCACAGCATTCATGAAGCGAAAGAATGAGTGGGTAGAATAAAAGATGGATGGATGGCTAGGAAGCCAAGTACTTTAGGCGAAGAGATTGTCATCACCGAAGCATTCTGCTGGAAATGAAATTAATTGTCCATCTCCTGCTGGGAAGAAAACCACAGGCCATATTTCTTAGTTAGAATGGCTACATTTGAACAAATTTAAATGTAATGTGAATAGGTAATGGATGATGACTAAGCCTCTTTATTCCTTTGCATTAAAATTATACTTATTTAAGCTCCAAGCAAAAATAATTTTTTGAATGTGATACAGAAATTAAATGAGAAAGTGTGGAAATTTTAGAGTGCCAGTTTTATATAGTCTAAATTAAGGCATCCACAAGGAGGACAAGGTGACTTGGCAACAAAGAAAGTAGTAACCAAGAGTTTGGGAACCAAGCCCTAAAGATGGGAGGGAAAAAAATCATAAGTCTATATTACATGTTCAACATTTAGACTGGAGATACCCATATGGGAATCAACAGTGTTTCTGGGCCTGTGTGGCAGCCCCTATCCAATCTCTGAAGATGCAAGTCAGGTGTTCTCTCTGGGAAGCCTTCCTGGCTGTGTAGCCATTCCTTTCTCTGCAATTCCCGAGAGCTTCATACTGCATTGCAATTATTTGCCTCCTTTTGCAAGAGCCAAAATCTAGCACATGATAAGCAGCCGAAAGCATTTGTTCATTGCAAGGCCAGGAACTGTGCTAGTTTCCTTCCAATAAACCATCTTATGTAATTCTTGCAACAACCCTTTAATTCTCATCGTACACATGAGGACCTTGGGCTAAGAGGGCAGGTGATATGCATGATAAGAGGGAAAGGCAGGCTTCAAACCAGAGAGTTCCAGACAACAGGTTCTCCACTGTTTGCTCCATATGACTTTATTCTTTGGAGCAACACTTTACAATGGGATCATAATGTGCTTCGTATGTGAAATTTTAAATTTTATTAGTAGCTGCATTAAAAAAAAATAAAAAGAAACAGGTGAAATTAGATTTTTGTAATAATATTTTAATTTTAGACTAGTTTGAGGTTTTACAGAAAAGTTGTGTATACAGTACAGAAATTCCTGGACCCCGTACCCCAATTTCCCCTAGCACTAACATCTTACATTAGCATGATATATTTGTCACAAATAATAAATCCATCCTGATGCATTACTGTTAATTACCACCTATACTTTATTCAGCTTTCCTTCATTTTTACCTGATGCCCCTTTTCTGTGCTAGAATCACCCCACCCAGGAAGCTAGCTATCATGAGTCCTTATCTTCCTTTTTGACTATGACAGCTTCTCAGACTTTCTTTGCTTTGATGATTTTGACAGTTTTGAAGATACTGGTCAGGTATTTTGGAGAAGGTCCCCTGAATTGGAGTTTGTCTGATGTTTTTCTCATGATTATACAGGGGTTGTGAAATTGTGATTTATAATAAGAAATTGTATTTGGTCTTCATCCCTGTTTCTGTCACAGGACTCCTAAGACCCTTGTAATTTTCTTTCTTTCTTTTTTTAAAGATTTTTATTGGGGAATTGGGGGAAGGGGAACAGACAAGTTGCTGTCCTATTGTTCAGTATCTTAGCTGTAGAGGGTAGTGTCACTGGCCCTCATATGTGGGATCTGAACCGGGGCCCTCTGGCGTCCCAAGCCAGCTCTTAAATAATGCGCCACTCGGCCGGCCCTATCATTCTTTTTCTTTAATTTTTCTTCTCAAGGGCAGGACATTTGTACTTCCAATGTCCTGGTTTTTAAAATATCTGTCAATGTCTGAAGGCAAATAGGACGAGGTCTTAGTGGACTTTGATTTTTGTTCNTGTGGAGGACGTTGCTTCACTGGCCCAAGTTGGCACCATCATTACGCTCTTCCCAGGTGAGGCAGATCAGTTGCAGGCTTCTGGACGGCTGCTCACGGTGGTTTGAGGGCCGCTCACGCTGGCTGCTGGCTACACACGGTAGCCCATGGCAACCCACTGCAGCAGGGGCTGCAGCCTACGCCATCGCCGGTGACTCACAGCAACCCAGCTCCAGGTTTGAGCTATTGTTCAGTATCTTAGCTGTAGAGGGTAGTGTCACTGGCCCTCATATGTGGGATCTGAACTGGGGCACTCTAGCGTCCCAAGCCAGCTCTTAAATAATGCGCCACTCGACCAGCCTGACCCTTGTAATTTTCTAAATGATGGTGGTAATAAAGGTGTCTTGATAGTCATAACAGGCCCTTTCAACCACATCTGAGGTTATGCTAATGAGATGAATTTTGGAATGCACCTAAGGATGGGGCTGGTTGCCAATGGAACCAACCATGTGACTGGTGGTTGGGATTTTCAGCCCCACTCTCAACATCTGGGGAGAGGGAAGGGACTGGAGGTTGAATTGACTGCCAATGGCTGATGATTTACTCACTCATGCCTATGAAACAGGCCTCCAAAGAGTTCCCAAAAGGAGGCAGTTCAGTGAGCTTCCAAACCCAGAAGGCCTCTGCATGCAGACAGACTCCATGGGGACAGACACATCTGGCTGTTTATTTCTATCCTTTAATATACTTTGTAATAAATTGGTAATCTAGTAAGTAAAATGTTTCTCTTAGTTCTGTGAACAGCTCTAGCAAACTAATCAAACCCAGGAAGGTGGTTTTTAGAACCTCTGATCTATAACTGGTGGGTCAAAAGCACAAGTGACCATCAGGACTTGTGACTTGTGTCTCAAATGGGGAAGACTGATGTTTCTTGTAGGACAGAACCCTTGACCTGTGTGATCTGATGCTATCTCCAGGTAGATAGTACTAGAATTGAATTAATTGCTTGGTGGTAGTGTTAAAACCCACATATCATAGGGATTATGAGAGTTTGGGAGAAAGACCACCGAAGTACACTGCATAGCAAAGGTACCTGCTATCGCTATGACTTACCACAGATGATGTTAACCTTGATAGCACCTGGCTGAAGTAGAGTTTGTGAAATTTCTCCCCTATAAGTTTCTCCCTTAGTCCTTTCCACACTGTACTGTTTGGAAGAAAAACTTAAGGCTGGGAGCTATGCTCTACTTCCTTCAGTGGGAAGTATCTAATAAATCATTTGGAATCCTGTGCGGGAGATTTATCTATTCTCCTTCATTGATTTAGTGAAAATAAATAAAAGCATCATTTATTTATATCAGTATAGATTCATGGCTATTTAATAAAATTTATATATATATATATATATATATATATATATATATATATATATATAGTTGTTGGAAAAGTCATGACGCATTTTTGCAACAAAAAACATAGAAAAAAATACATCATGACTTTTCCGATAACCCAATATTTTGTTTAACCCCATAGATAAAAATACCATTTCAACTCACAATCAACATAAAACATTATTTATGACATACTTTTCACTTTGTTTTCATAAAAAGTCTTCAAAATCTGGCATGTAATTTATACTTGTCCCACTTTGGATGTTAAATTTTCATCAGAAATAATTGGTTTATACCTGGACTTTATAAAATTTGCAGTTGAAAAGGTAGATTCATAGACCCAAGTAACTCTAAACATACCCCTAAGTTTTCCAATATTGAAACAGTTAGCAAAAAAGTCATTTTTCCTTTAATATTTGTATCTATTTGACAAAATTGGCTTATCTTTTTTAGAATTGATTTGACATAGTTTCAAAACTATGTCCACGTTAAGTAAATTCACTAACTCAGGTTTATTGCTATCAAATTCAAAGTGGTATTGCATAAATTAAAAAAACACCTTTATATGTATCACAACTAACAAAGCATTATTCAGTTTTTTCTTTTACTTTGGCAGCAATCACATAATACTGTTGGTTATAATTTAAAAATCTTTGAAATATTGATTCATATTAGAAATAATTGCAACATAGTTATTATTGAATTTTATTGTGAAAAGTTTCTATTTCAACATAAATTCCCATACTATATTGTTAGGCTACAAATGAGCTTTTACTTTCCTCAGAGCCTCAAATTTAACTCATTTATATGCACTGTCATGTCAGTGAGAAGATGTAAATCACACTGTCATATTTTATGGCATGAATCATAGTGTCATTTTTTTGTTTGTTTTTGATTATTTTATATTTGGCAAGCATTTCTTTTGTTTCAAGAAAATCTTGAATTAGAATTAACATAGTAAATCTTTGTAAAACGCCTGCAACTCAACCGGCAAGCATTTGCAAAGAATACGAGATCATTAAATTGTCTTCTACTTCTTTTAACAGTTTTACAAATGGATGATTTTTCATAGCATTTGTTATTTACAGTATGATTTTATGAACTCTATTATGGAATCTGCCTCAGAAAACTGATCACAGGTACTTTTAATATGTTTTATACATTTTAAAAAATAGTATAAAACAATAGAGGAAACATCAGTCTCTTGTTTTAAAATTCCAACAAATTTAAATTTTGTTGCCTTAATATAGCTAGAACAATGTTTGCCATAATAGGAACTAATATTTTTTATATCTAGCTAAAATTCTTTGATAGTTTAAAAAGATTCAAAAATACCAATGCTGAGAATTTGATTTTTTTTCAGGCTGAGAATTGACAACATTTTCTTTGTAATTTTGGAAGTCCTTTGAGACAAAAGATAACCAAAGTGTTAGTCAGGAAGTGACTTATACCATACAACTCAAATAAAACTAATAAAAAATACTTGTAATTTATCAAATTTTGAATCAATTAACCTGTAATATTGTTAGTAAGATCTTGAATTCTATGTGAATCATTTGGTGGCTTAACTAAAAATCTTTCACTTTTCATAAAACATCTTTTAAAATTTTTCCTCATAATTTTCTAAAGAAATTCAATAACTGAAATAATAACTTGTTTTACCATTTCTCCATCAAGAAATGGTGTTCTATTTTGGGTAAGGATCCAAACCAGAGTTACAAACTCAGATCCCATTGAAAAACCATTTATAGTTTTTCTGGACATTAAATCTAATTTCCATAAACTAATTTTGCTGAATACTTTTTGATTGTTTAAATGTTTTATCAAATTCACAATATATTTGCTGAAAAAATGTATCTTAACTTTGCCTACTTAATTTGTGTGTGTATGTGTGTGTGTATGTTACATAAGAAAGTAGCACCTTTTTCATTTTGCTCTGCTACAGGAAATTGTAATTATTATTCTTTGTGAAAACACTGACACCTTCTTCCAGTCTCTCTTTTTTTCTTCATTACTGTTATGACCATAACACTAGCTTGTAATTTCCACTTGAATCAGCATGAGTAGTATGCCTTCATTTTAAATTTAAAATTTTGTCCATGCTTATTTTTTGCATCAGAAATATAATTTAATTCTACTATATTTAAAACAAGTATTTCAATTTAATTATCAATTATGACTTCCATAGGTATCACAGGAACTTCTGCTGTCTATATAAAATATTCAAATAAACATATTATAGTGTTATATCTGTGCTTAGAAAAAAATCATTCAAAATGAATCAAGCCACTGACACTTATTAGATTGGTCATGCATTTATGCATATATCGGAAATGACATATGGGCCAGAAACACAAATTCTAATGCAATAAATATATGTTATATGATGCACTGGTTAAAGTAAAATGCAATTCACTAAAACAACAAAGTAGTGTTCAATGGAACACAGTTTGTGCTGCTTTAATATTTAAATTTAAATTAATCAAAGGTATATTTAAAAATTCAGTTCTTCAATTACACTGACTATTGTAAATTTTCAATGGCCTCGTGTGGCTAGTGACTACCACATTAACAGAACAGCTCTAAAGGACAAAATCTGCATGGTCTGATTTTAATTCTAAGGTTAGAGTCTAAAGAGAAGAAAGCCCTTCTTCTAACTAGGGGCTGAAAAAATGACCAGAGATCATTTATAAGAGCTTTCTGCCTCAATGTGTTTTGTGTAGTTTTGTTACATGGGAAAAGTATGGGGGGAACAGGAAAAGAAAAAAAGAAAAAAGAAAAAGAGTCTGAGAAGTAAAGTAATGGTAGTTAATAGCTGATTCACCTTGCTAGAAGTATACGTTCCTGTCTTTTCTGGCAGAACTCATCCTAAGGCAGGAGGTGTATGATAGCACACATACATCACTGAGTTTTAGTCATGAAAGAGAAATTTTACTTGTCCTATTGATAGATGACAACCAGTGGGAGAAAATTTTTGACCCACTATTCAGAAGGACCTTATAAAGATCAGAGCCAGATAATGATAGGCTCTACTTCCTGCCTTAGTTGGGCTCAGGGCCTCTGCCACTGGAAATGAGCAACTAGAGATTGAGGGTAGAATTTAGGGCATTCCAGCATCAGATGGGGGATTAGGCTTGAATGACCCAGGAAGTCCCTCTTCAATCTTTAGGTTTTGTGCCTCAGAATAGGAAAGGCATGACTCGCTTTCTTTTCAATTAGGAGGCTACTAGGTATTATAACTTTTTGGTATTTTTTTTAGCCTATGAAGTAGGTGATGTTTTTGTACTTCATCCCAAAATCTAAGCAGCAGAACTGTTCTGGTCATAGAGATAAGCATAATCCTTTGACAAGTCTCCTATTGACTAATACATGACTCACTTTGACTCTGTTTATGGGTTTATATCCTTCTCACTCCCAGAGAAGATTTGAAGCAGCTCACAGTAAAAACAATAAACTTGGGCACTTTAGAAAGCAGGGCCGAACAAAGCATTGTGTTAGTGTAGAATAGTTGTTATTTCCAAAGAGAGAAGAATTCAACTCCCCTGTGTCTTTTTTAGAAGATGGATTGGTGACTTGAGCCCAGGGTGTTTAAATTTAAATCAATAGCCTGTTAATGACACAAATGAGATTATCTTCCCTTTAAAACATAGTTGCAGATTAAATTATCTGCACATTGCAAGAACTCACCATCCTTGAAGCACTATTTCCAAATGTAAATGAATGGCCAAAGTCAAAACAGAGGAAAGCAACATGACAAACTTCAAATTAATTTTTCCCAAATGCACAGCATTCTCACATATTTAATGGATTTAATGCATAGCTGCTCTAAGCAAAAATCTGCTTTACTAGAAAACCACATCAAATCTGACCTAATATAATTAAAATTGTTTACTGCTACCATGTGAGTAATGTAAGATGAGTTTAATTCATTGATTTACTCTAAGGGTCTCAAACTATTATTTAAAAATAACATTTCAAATGGTGTTTTACATGTAGAATTTACTCTATTTACTCCTTCCATAATCAATAAAATGAGGGTCTTGTACTAGATAGCCTCTGACACAGTGCTCTTCGTAATTTATAATTTCTAGTTCCTTCTTCTATCCATTCCTCTTTCACAGAAGAATCCACTTTGTTTTCTGCCCTGCTGTGGTTCCCACCCCAGTATCAAGCAGCTGCATGAGGGACTGCCGGCCTTCTGCCATCACCTGTAATCCTTCGTAGTGACAACCACACACATGTAGTTTAGCTTACCCAGAGAGACCCACACATGGCTACAGAACGAGGCAGAGATAGTGAGAAACTGCAGACATATGGAGAGAAAGGACAATGCGTAGCCACAGAGAGGTTGAGTCCCCAGAGGGAGATGAGCCACAGAATCAATGAGTAGGTACTACTGACAAAGCAATAAAAACCTAGCTTCTTGTCCACAGTTTCCTGCAATTGTTCCAGCGAGCACTCCGTGTCTGTCCAGGAATTCTCTTCCATTTTGGCACTTGAGCCCGTGTGATTCTTCCTAATACCCAGATCCTTCTTTTGCTCTTCATCTCTCAGGCAGGTCCTAACTACCCTCAGGCAGACTTCTTTCCATTCAAGAATTTCTGCCTTTGCTAACATTTCTCACAACCTTTAATGTCCTGCCCGTCCTAATGTTCTAGTTCAGCTTTTATTCTTAAACCGAAAGAGGCAGGCGGCCTCCTAGTCCCGCTCATCTATTCAGATTTCTCACTCTTCCTGTTTTTAGGTGCTTCCATGGCACCTGATCCTCTGTTACTTGTAACTTCTCAGTGGTTTCTTCTTAGGGTTTCTGTGTGAATTTATAGGATTTATAGGCCATCGTAAAAGTTGATAAGTTTGAGGGCCAGGTCCCAAGAGTTTAGTGAAGTATATTTTCTTGGTGTAAGCTGAGAGGTTGAAAATGATCAGCTCAGGATGATTCATTGGATAGAGAAAGAAGCTATGTGCAATATCAAAGTGAGATATAGTCAATAGAGCAAACAAATCTTAAATTAGGTTGGGGTGCCCTGGAGTAAGCTGGTAGGGCAGTGTTTTCATATTTGTGGAGTGTTAGGCAGTGAGCTGAGGCAGAGAAGGGAGATTTAGGCGACCCCTCTAAGAACCCATCCTAAGAACCCACTTTTGTTTCTATTCAACAAATATTCACTGAATTTTCATCTGGGTCAGTACTGCATTGGATAAAACCACAGTGCATATGACAGACACAGCCCAGTGCTATGAAGCTTATGGTTTGGTAAGGAAAACAGACACGACATTTTATGCATATAATACACATATATAATGCATATATATATTACATATATATATATATATATATATATATATAATGTGTGTGTATATATATATACATTTATATATTTAAATTTAAAATTATTTTGTTAACAATTTTTTTCTTGGAAGATATAGCAGTATTTTGGGGAAAAATTGAAATCAGATGGCCCTGTTATAAATAAATCCTAGCTGAACCTAGCTGTATTGCCTCGAGCATATTGTTTAATCTTTCTGAATCCACTCACCAAATTGAAAATGGAAACAACCTACCTCACAATATTGTTGTAAATACTCAATGAAATCACTTATGAAAAGTGTCCAGTAGGAAAGTGGTATATAATATAACGAATAAATTTTTGACAAAATAGTCACTGTGCTTAGATGCATAACCAAATTTTTCATTTAGCAGAAACATTTACAGGTATCCCTGTCTAAAATTTTGGGTCTCAAATGGATTGACAGGGGAGAAAAAAATGTCAAATTATGGGGCTTTGTTTAAGAAAATGGTTGTACTGATATTTGCATCAAAGAATGTTTAATAAAGCTAAGTTAACAGAATTTTAAGTGGCTACTATTTGATGTGTTGAAGATGATAACAAGTTTTTTTTGAGACCCAAGACATTTAAAATCTATTAGGGGTGGTGTAACATGCTCAAAATAACAATTTTTGATATGTCCTTTAGGTGACCTGCAATTTCTCCCCCTTCAGCCTCCTTCCTCCAACAACCTCAGAGAAAAAGGCAGTGACATAGTGTATCAGTTAGCTATTACTGCCTAACAAACTACCCCGAACCTTGATGACTTAACATAACAACTATTTCTTCCCACTCATGTGTCTGCTTCCCAAAGGGGGTCTGCTGATGGAGGCTGAGCCCAGCTAGGCAGCTCTGCTTCAAGCCGAGGGTCCCTCTGGACTTGACTTCTTAATATGGGTTATTCTTAGTTTTGTTGCATGTACATTTATATTCATTTTTGGGGACAGGATGAAGAGGCATCAGCTACTCAGTGAGAGATCCTTTTCATGGCAATTGCAGAGGCATGAGAGTGTGGGCAGAAATACAGGATGCTCTTAAAGCCCCAGCCTGGCAAGGCACACTGTCACTTCCGCTTGCAGGCCATTGGCCAGAACAAATCACGTAACCAGATCCAAAGCCAAGAGTCAAGGAAATGCACTCTGCTTCTAGAGATTATGAGACTGCATTTTCACCTGACAAAGGTTAGGGATTCTATCCTAAAGTAGGATGGGAGTTATGTGCAAGACTAATATACTCAAATCTAATTTTTGATTTTTTTTTCACTATACAGGTCAATAGGAAAAAAAGAAGAAAATGGTAAGAGTATTATGGAATCATGAATTTCTCCATGAGGCATATATTCTAATATACCTTTCAGGGTTTTGAAAGATTCCCTGGCTTAGTTGTTAAGCACCACTGGATAGTATTTTGAACATTTCAAAATAACTTGTTTCGGTGGAGCTGAAATGTACTAATTTTGAATACTTAGCCATCTGGAGCATTAGATGTTTAATTACAGCTGAAAACTCATGAATGAACAGTATGAGGCAGTTTTTCTTTCCAGTGGATCCCAATTGTCTTTGTCTTTATTCTCAGGAGAGAAAAAAAAGTATATGCCAGTGGTCATATTGTGCTATTTCTTGGGCTTTGTTCTTTCCTTTTTATATAAGGTCTTCTTAAAAATATTGTCAAACCATGACAACATCCCTGTCTCTTTTTTATAAAACATCAACTATAAATGCAAATCTGTTATGTAAAATAACAATAGCCATAGAAAACTATTTTCTTTTATTATGTCATCTGCATTTAAGGTCAGTTTCCTCAAAGCCTACAACTTTTATATTTCTTTTGGAGCTTATTCCTCTATGTTCAATATATTTAACACTCTACATAACTAACCACAATCATAGAAATAAAAGAAATGATGGGTATATTTTCAGTATGAGACACAAAGTTAATCTATAATAAGTAGGCTAAAAATTTAAGGTTTCTAAAACATTCATCCGATGTGATACTATATTTAAAATTTTATAACATTCATAAAATCACAGGTTTTCGGAACCTCATGTTCCCATTCTCTCCTGAACCCACAAAAGGTCGGTAAAAACGAATTAGGTAGACACTTTAATGAACCTAAGGTATGTTCAGTCCTGGCCTATTATCGTAAAACTTACAAATCTAGTTTAAGACCCTTCGCTGTCATCGAAGAGCTTGTGGTCTGGTTGAGAAGCAGAGACACTGGTATAAAATAGTCAGCTGCAAATCTAACAGTATACTTATGATATGCTACATCTCTCGGTATTCAAGGTAATCTCCTTTCCCCCAACCTATTTTAATGAGGTCTGTCCTCACGGTCTGTAATTATCTTTCACCACACCTTGCTTATATCCTTCAGAGCACCTAGCACAGCTCTGATTTTGTATCTGTACATATGCTTGTTGATTGCCTGCTATCCCCATTAGGCTGTAGGCTCTAATAGCAGGTGCCTTGTCTGATTTATCCACTGATGTATACTTGGTGCTTAGCACAGGGGTCAGCATCTATAAATACTTATTTATTTATTATTATTTTTTATTGGGGAATTGGGGGAGGGGAACAGTGCTGGGGAATCTGGGGAAGGGGAACAGACAAGGTGCTGTCCTTTTGTTCTTCAGTCTAGTTGTGGAGGACATCGCTTCACTGGCCCATGTTATAAATACTTTTGAATGGATGACAGAATGAATGAGGGAAAGAATGAATGAATAAATGTCACTACTCAAGTAAAATAAGAAGACTTATTTTGATTTGGTGTGTTAGCTGGAAGGGACACAATGTAGGGTTTGTTGTTGTTGTTTAGGTGTAGTATGTCAGATGGAAGAACAAAGGGCAGTCAAGAAAGCAGATGTGAAAAAAAAATGTGTGGAACCACCTCCTTCTCTACTACCCAGTGTGTCTAGGTTTTGGGTCAGCTCTAGAGATACAAATTCACACTTTTAAGGAGCAGAGAGTGAGACTGGGCCCACCCTGGTCTCTGGCTTCTTGTTTCCAAAGGTAACTCGCGGGGAGTTGAGTTTGTAATGATAAGAGCGCCTGATTACTGAGAATGCAATCATAATAGCAGATGCTGCCTAGACAGCACTTTCAATGTGCCATATCTTATGGTAAAGTGCTTCTGCAGTATAATCTCTTGATGCAGTATAACTGATGAGAAGTAGGTATTACTACTAAACTCATTTTACATTGAAAAGACTAAGGATCAGGAGAGGCTAACTAGCATCGAAGTGTCCCTGCTGGGGTTTGAATCCAGTGTTATCTATAAGAGTGCATGCTTCTCTCATGGAAAGAGAAAGAAAAGAAAACCAGGGCCTAGTTCTTTTCCTGGTGGATTAATTTTATTCCCTTTTTTTCTTGTGCATGAAACAACTTTGGGAAAGGCATGCATTCATTTAATCAATCAATAGTTGTTGAACTTCAAGGCCCTTTGGCATACAAAAATTCACTCATTCACCTAGTCAACAAATAGTTCCTGAACACCCATTATGTGCTGGGCACAGTTTTAGGATCTTATTTATCAGTAAGTAGCAGTCAAAGATTCCTATACTCTCATGAAGCTTACATTCTAGATAGGGAGACAAGCCATAATTGACAAAATGCCTAATAAGCAAATTATATTGTGTTTTAGAAGGTATTAACTGAATAGGAAAAACAAAAGATTAAGGGATCTGGCCCAGGGGCTAAAGGGAGGAGGAAGGCCAGGATGCATATCTAAATAGGGAGTTCAGATGAGGGGTCAGCAAGAAGTTGACATTCCAGCAAAGATGTGAAGGAAGTAGAGAGTGAACTATGTCTGTTTCTGGGGGAAGGGTGTTCCAGGTCAAAGGGACAGTTGGTGCAAATGCTTTCAGGCAGAGTAGGGACACTGAAATAAGATGAAGCCACTGCTTTCCAGGAGTTGACATACGTGGGGTGAAAAAGCTAAGCAAACAAACAAAGTAATTATAAATAATTGTAGTTGAGGGGAATAAGTAGTAAGGAGAAGGTCTGCACCTAGTGTGACGAGCAGAGAAGCAAAGGAGCCAAGGACCCAGAGGCATTTGGAGTTGCCTTACTGAGGAGGTGGTGTTTTCATTTCTTTTGTTAAACAGAGATAGCTATTTTGATTGACTGGGAGGACTGACAGAAGGCACAGAAGCTCCATGTGCTTTGCATATTCAGGCAGCAGAAAGCGCTTTGCCTGGTGCCTGAGGGGACAGGGGGTTGATGGGTTGGGAAGGTGGATTGGGGTCAGATTGTAAAGAGCCTTTCTTCCTAGAACTTTTCACTTCTTGAAGATGAAGTAGAAGCGCTGAAGGATTTAAGCAAGGTGAAGGGGTATTTTTATCGATAAGAAAATGGAACCCTTAGGAGGCTAAGCAACTTCCAGGACCACAGAGCAGCGGTGCAGCCAAGATTTAAGCTCAGGCTCATCTGACCACTGAACCCAGGATGACACCAGAATTCCCCTACATACGTAAGGTGTGATTTTTGTTAGTTACTGCAGAACTTTGTTACTTTTGTGAAATGGAATGATGGGGAGACTGGTCAGTGATCAGTCGTTGGGGAGACTTATCTCTGGGAGTTGTACAATCCTCTCTGCCTAGAACTCTACTTTTTCAAGGTACCCAGAGCTCATGTCACCAGTTATTTTACTAATGTTTACATCACAGACATAAGTGACCACTAATATTTCTCCCTTTTAATAACAGCTAAGTACATGGTATGATAAATATATGAAGTGACTTTACTGAATTCACCCAGCAAATCTCTTTTCAGACCTGAACAAGAGAACGTGGCTAAACAATCTCAAATAAAAACACAACACGAATATATCCAGTCAGCAGGACTATGTTAGGTCCTATTTTCAGGAGTTAGAGCTCCACATAAAAACAATTATGCTGAACAAACTTAAGTTTGGTGATTTAAATTGAAGGTGAACTGAAATTAGATAAATAAATATTACACCAATTGTGCAGGATAATCATAGCTAGTTTGCATTTTCTGAAAAGGTAAATGTAGAAGCTACTAATAGAACACACCGTTCTTTGCAAGGATGTTTTTGCATCATGATTGGTAAAGAAAAGTAACATATTAGCCTGAAATTGGTGTCTTGTTTTGTTAGTGTAAATGTGAATGTACATAAGTTTAATGTTAGGCCTGCAATATTACATCCTCCTTACTGTTTTTCTGTTTCTTTTACTTTGCTTGTGTGTGTGTGTGTGTGTGTGTGTGTGTGTGTGTGTGTGTGTGTGTGTGTGTGTTTTCTAGGGAAAGATTAATGAAAGTATCAAACTTTAACAATATACTTTTTAAATTTAAGAACATGATCATGTTTGCTGTTGTGCAGAAAATACAAGGTCTGACAATTAAGTTTGCGAACTGGTTGCAATGACGTTGCTAACCCTTTTTGATACCAGAGGGATTATTCATTATGAATTTGTACCAACTGGACAGTTAACCGAGTTTACTATTTGGAAGTGCTGAAAAGGCTGCGTGAAAAAGATGCCAACAATTCACGGCCCTTGCATCACGACAATACACCAGCTTACACGGCACTGTCTGTAAGGGAGTTTTTAGCCAGTAAACAAGTAACTGTATTGGAACACCCTCCCTACTCACCTGAAATGACCCCCAATGATGTCTTTCTTTACCTGAAGATAAAGGAAATATTGAAAGGAAGACATTTTGATGGCATTCAGGACATCAGGGTAATACGATTCCAGCCCTGATGGCCATTCCAGAAAAAGAGTTCCAAAATTGCTTTGAAGGGTGGACTAGGCACTGGTGTCGGTGCATAGCTTTCCAAGGGGAGTACTTTGAAGGTGACCATAGTGATATTCAGCAATGAAGTATATAGCACTTTTTCTAGGATGAGTTTGTGAACTAAATTGTCTATCCTCGTATGTCATGGACCTGAGCACCCTAGTATATTATTTAAGGCACACTGAGGTTAAAAGATAGAGCTCTAAAATTCAGACACTTAAAGAACAAAAAGCCGATCTCTTTCTCATATAAGGTTTAGACCAGGAATTCAGGTCTAGGGAAGTTCTCCTCTGCTTTGATTCAGAAATCAAGATTGCTGGCAGCTTTGATGTCTTTAATGTGTGTCATCCTGAGTGTTGCCATCACACCCAATCTGAATGGGGAAAGAACATGGGGGAGCACACTTGAGTACTGTTTATGGGGCAGATCTGAGAGGGGAGCATATCATTCTGGTAATATGCCCGGGAGAGAGCTTGGGCACAGGCCACATCTAACTGCAAGGGAGTCTGGGAAATGTAGTTGTGTGCTCAAACGAGGGTAGAATGCATTTTGATGGACAGCTAGAGGTCTCTACCTTAATTGGTAACACCTTTTTATTGCTTTCTTATATGCTGATGGGAAAACAATTCCAGTAGCAAAAAATCATCCCCTCTGCCGCGACAACTTCTGTGCACTAAATAATCATACTCAGGAAACCTCAAGTCCCACAACTTAGTATCAGCTCGCTTGACTTACATTTCTCACTTTACTAGCTTTCCCATGAATTACATCAATTGAATAGTTTTCATTCCCATTCTGAGTGATACCAGGTATTTGTAATTATTAACCAGTGACTCTCAAACTTAGCGGGTTAAAATCAGAATGTTTAAACCTTGGATGAGAATCACCTGGAGGGCTTGTTAATACTTACATTTCTAGGCCTCACTCCTTGAGTTTTCCATTTAGTAGGTCTGAAGTGGGACCTGATAATTTGCATTCCTAACAAGCTTCAGGTGATATTGAATCTGTGGCCTGGGTCCACACACTTTAGAAACCACTGCCCTAGACGCCTATTTCCTGTTTGCTCTCTCCCACGTTCTTACATGAAAACCAGACTTCTATGAGTCCAAAAGGACCTGAAGGTCTCTGCTCACCTTCTGTAAGGCAAGACCGAAGTCTTCTTGGAGCTGGTGAGTGTTTTTAGTAAAATGTTTTACTCTAGAATTGTGCTCTCTGACCAAATTTAAGTGGAGGGGTAACTGTGATTTGATTTATTGCTGATGTGAGGGGAACTCGTACCTTTCCACTCCACCACCCGAGACTTTTTTTTCTTTTGCTTCGGTTTTCTTGTCACACTGTCCAAATTCAGGTGTTGCTTGAACTCTGGCTGACATATGATATTTAAACAGTCTTACTCAAAGGCTGCGGTGTGTTCCTTTCACCTCTCTCAGAAAGGTGAAATACAAGTGCTCATTACTTGGAAAGCGGTGCCTGTATCAAATGCCTAGCTGGTCCGGGACTTTTGAGAAATGTTTTAAAGTTAGCAACCTAATCATGTTGGGGACAAGTCAAAGAATGATATGCGTACAACTGTTTTTTATGGTTTGACATCTTGGCTTTCATTCGTTATTTGAAATAATATGCTTACTGCTGGTTACCGCAGGCTGCCTATATCACCCAACATAAATCACACATTGAAAATGTGGTTCTTTTGTTGCTGCTCAAATAGTTATCTCAGGGAACTAGGAGTCTATGTGAGCCACAGCCATGTCCTTTGACCAATTTGTCTGCTGACTGTTTTTGGTACTTCACAGTATCACACAACAGGTACTAAATCTGCCTGGGGCAGGAAAGGGCAAACCAGACTGGAGACAAGAGTTTCAAGAAGTACAAGTAATTAGCTCCACATGATTTAGCTGGATTTGTACCTAGTGTTTGCCTGTGCTGAGATAAATACTTTGTCCCTTTCATCAGTGGATCTCAAAATGCTTCACAAATACTAATTAACACTTATCATACATCCTATCGCCCCTATTTCCAGATGAAGAAATGGAGCAATAAGAGCCAGCAAAGCCATTTGCCCACCACCCTGAGGCTGGGTGTAGTCAAGGTTTGAGCAGAATACTCATGTTGGTCTCTTGACCTTGGCATCACATCTTAAACTTGGACAACCCCAGTCTAGCCCTTGAGCCAATACAACAAGAAAAGTGGAAATTTAGGAAAGATGTGGTTATGTTTTATATAGATACACCCTGAAAGGAGTGTATGTAAGCACATGTGTGTATGTTTCTGAACATGTGTCTCACCTGGAGATAGAATTAGTTCTTACTTAGAGAGTGTTCTATAAGAGTTAAATCTACTGGACTTTGCCCTGCGAGGAGAGTGATAGAACGACTAATGAATGATCTAGACTAGGAATGAATGGTCACCTCACTCCATGTGTCAGGTCATGAGTTAGCTGGGCTCATCCCAAACCTCAGGGAAGGGCTACACCTCAACTCAGCTTTCCACAGGACAAGTAGCGTTTCCTCCCCTCATGGAAGGGGCTGCAGCTAAATCCAACTTCATGCCAACTCTTCACTCAGGGCCAGCAGCTGCCCTTCCCAAATGCCTCCCTGCAGAACAGGTGCCTGGCCCAGGCTGCTTGCCCACCACCTGCAAATCTGCTATCACACTTGCCTTCTAGAAAGAGAGAGCAACGGGCGGGTAGGGTTCCCCAGAGCATACTTCTAGTGCTGCCCAATGCGGGCCCAGCTGCACTGAGCCAGGCATGCCTCTCTGCAGGGAGAAACGGGCACCCGCTGACCCGTCTCTTTTGAGTTCCAGCCTGCTCCCTGTGACACTGATAATGTTTGCTGGAGCCCTTTGCACAACGTGCCCATTGTAGGCAGTGGAGTCTTCACTCTGAGTTAGGTCCTAGGTACTAACGACAGTGGGAACGTTTTTATTTTTTTTTTAAGATTTTTATTGGGGAATTGGGGGACGGGGAACAGACAAGTTTCTGTCATTTTGTTCTTCAGTCTAGTTGTGGAGGACGTTGCTTCACTGGCCCAAGTTGGCACCATCATTGCGCTCTTCCCAGGCGAGGCACATCAGTCGCTGGCTTCTAGACTGCTGCTCACTGTGGCTGCTGGCTGCTCACGCTGGCTGCTGGCTACATACGGTAGCACATGGCAACCCACTGCCACGGGGGCTGCAGCCTACGCCGTCGCCAGAGACTCATGGCAGCCCAGCTCCAGGTTGAGCTGTTGTTCAGCATCTTAGCTGTGGAGGGCAGTGTCACTGACCCTCACATGTGGGATCTGAACCAGGGCCCTCTGGCGTCCCAAGCCAGTTCTTAACCATCGCACCACTTGGCTGGCCCTGGGAACGTTTTTTTTTTGTTGTTGCTTTAGTTGAGAACTTTTTGAGGATGAAAAAGGAATTATTCAGAAGCTCGAAACTCTGAATTGTGCATTTTTCAGGGCACAATTCAATTGAATTAGCATGGCATACATTCAATTAATATTTCATACATACACATACACACACACATTCACTGGCGGATATTGACCAGTTTTAGGTCCTTCTTACAAAAGGTGCTCTCTGTAACCTATCTCTTTCCTTTTGGCCTCCAATTTGGGCTTCCTTTTCTGTGGCTCAGATTTCTTGCTTCATGCTATTCCATAAGATGACATAGCATTTTTATTACTACCTCCCTATTATTTTTGTAGAAATCACATGATAGTGTTTATCGGAATTATCTAGAATCTTGGTTAAAAAAAAATTCCAGCTTCCTGGCCCCACCCTCAGAGTTGCAGATTTAATAGGTCTGGGATGGAGCCCAAAAGGCTGTGTTTTTAACAAACAGGCCTAGATCATTTGGTGCCGGTGGTCCATGAACTACACTTTGAGAAGCATTAGTTGCTTTCGTTTTTGCGTTTGAAAACATTCTAAGTTTATTTTGAGTTCTGTCTGCCAAAGCTTTACTCCATAAAACGCTGATTGCTTATGTTGCTAGCTAAACCCCAGGCATAGCTTTTGCTGCTTACCCCTGGTCTCAAAGCTTCCTCTTTTATCTTCATGTCCTGTCCTGCCTACCTTCTCTTTATCTTCTTGTGTTCTCTCCTGCACACTGGGGTAAAGGAAAGAACGTGTATTCTGCAGGAAACATAACTGTTAGGTAGGGTTCCTAATTAAAAAGAAATCTCCCTATTACTTATGGTTATATATAATACCATTAGGCACCCCTCAGGTGGCCATTACTGGCTTTTATTATTTAAATGACTAGAATGGTATGCTTGTGGGTGTCTCAGTTCTTAGGAAACTTAATTACTACCCATCAAAAACATGCCTTCTCTCTCTATATGTGTATAATATATACATTACATTATATATGTGTAATGTAATGTATATATATATATATATATATATATATATATAAAATAGAAAATAAAGGACAGTCTGAGTTTAGGAATTTGGACTCCTAATGGTGTTGCCATCTTCTGACTCACCTAATCCTCACACCCTTTTATTACCACTAGCCCTATGGAATGACTACATAGCAACTAAGGCTGGTATTTTGTTGACACCTGTTAGCAATTTAATTTTAAGGCCCTATCAGGTTGTTCACTAGCATTTTATGTGGTTAAAACACAGCAAACAAGATTGACACTGATAAGCAGAATTGAGGCAGCTGTGTTGGTCATCTCCAGCTGCCATAACGAAAACCATAGACTGGGTGGCTTCAAAACAGGAATTTATTTCTCACAGTTCTGAGGCTGGGAAGTCTAAGGTGAAGGTACCAGCAGATTCCTGGCTGTATCCTCACAGGGCAGAGAGAGAGAAAGAAAAGCTCTTGTCTCTTATAAGGGCACTAATCCCATTATAAGCACCCTGCTGACCTAATTATTTCCCAAGGGCCCTTAGGACCATCACATTGGGTATTAGGGCTTCAACATATGAGTTGGGGTGTCTGTTGGAAGAATACAGTTCAGTCCACAGCAGCAGCTAATACCATGCGTTACTTTGGCAATTATAACCATTAGGCCAAGTAACGCCCTCCACCTGTTTTTGTAATTCCAGTTTTATCAAAACACAGCCACACTCATTTATTTACATATTAACTATGGTTACTTTTGTGTTACAAAGGCAGAGTAATTGTGCCAAAGACAGTATGGGCCATAAAGCCTGAAATACATACTATCTGGTCCTTTACAGAAGAGCCTCTAAACTACAGGATGGGCCATTTCTGTGGTCGCTAGCCACATGGAAAAAACAGCAAGAACATCAGTAAAATTGTCCCTGAGGGGCACTGCATCTCCTGTGAGCCTTCCTGGAGTTGTGGGATCACTCATTGACTGAGTATTTTACTCTCTTCCCTCGGGTGTAAATGTGGGGGAACTATAATACATTTAAAGTGCATTTGCAACAGGTTAGAAGAAGTTACCCTTGTGAATGCTTCAAAAGATGTCTGATACCAGGGTTTCTCAAACTATTCTGAGAAATGCTAGTAACCTTTAGATATGACTGCTTTTTACTTAAAAAATATTGGGTTAATAAAAAAAGTTATCTTTTTTTATTATTCTGTAGAATGTCTCAAAGCTTTAATGTGCTCCATCTGCAACAAGCAAATCTAGCATGGAATATTTTGCAACCTTATTTAACCAAAGAATAGTTTTTGAGAATTCAGTGGTTTTTATTTGCACAGGGAGTACAGATTGGGAAATGCTGGCTTAAGTCAAGCCCTTGCTTTCTTGCTACAATATGGTATGAAATAAGCTTGATTCCCGACCGCCCCCGCCCTCGCCCCCAGCTTTTTCTTTCTTTCCTTTCTTTCTTTTCTTTTTTTTTTTGCACATTCAAGTCAGAAAATCCTATCCGATTAGTTGTAGCTCTGCTCACCTCGTTGAAACACTATTAATTTGTGGCTTCAGAGTCTATTTCACACCATTCCAGTGACTAGACCTGCTCATTCTAATTGTTTTTAAAAACTGTTGCCATTAAAAAGCCTCCAAAGATTGCCTCCAGAGGTTGCTCAATTATTTAAGATGTTGACGCAGACAAGCAATACATCCTGAGGAAGACATGCCATTAATTAACATGTCTTCTGGTTTATCATTGTCCTTCTTCACATTTTATCCTGTTGCCAAGTTTGTTTAGTTTGTTAATAAAAAAGGGAATGTTTTACTGCATTTAGAATCTGCACTTTTGTGGTCTTCATAAGAAAAAGAGAGAGATGGTCATTATTTCATTATATACAAGAAGCTTAATTTTTGTCTCCACCTTCCCTTGTGTGTTGGGGTGGAGGTGGTGGTGGTGAGATGTAAATGTGAAGAAGCTTTATATCCTGTGCAGTGTTTGGGCTTTATTAGGAGCTTTATCATGCAGTTTCATCAGAAGGCTGAATTGCCCGATAAATTTGCCTGAGCAAGATTCTTACACTGTGTGGTTTTGTTGTTGTTTGTTTGTCTGTTTTTTGGCGGCTATGGGGACTTTTATTATTGATCTCTTACCTTTCCCCCTAATCACAACCACTTATTACGCTTAGAACCACAGTTGGAGTGCCCAGGCTTATCATCCCAAACCACTGATTGAATCAGTGGCTCTGGGATAAACTTGTTACCCTTCTGCTCTGATCCAACAGTTCCCCATTCAGGTTTGATAGATTCTGGAGACATTTATGAGATTTAAAATTAATGCCGTCTCTGATCATTTAATATATTCAGAAAATGTCACATGGGCACTTAATAATGTAATATATTTGGAAACTGTTCCATGGGCATTTCAGCTGCTTTCTGCAAGCTGCTTCAGATGACAATGTGGAGGCCTAACCACCTGGAGCAGTGCACAAGCAGGTGTGGAACAGGCAGCCTGAGTCCTCTGGCTCAGGACAGATAGCATCACATCAACTTGTGGAATCACAACAGAGAGATTCAGTTGTGTCCTGAGACCTGAGCTGCTTCCACAGTGTTCCCATAAGTGAGATTCTACTTCTGAAAGCAGAGTTCTTAATTTGTATTGACTTTCTGTGAATGCCTGTGATGAGTCTGTGGGTGTCGGCCAGCCAGTGCCGATGTGGATCACGACGGCACTGACCCAAAACAGTGGCTGTTCTTTCTTCCCCATGTCCTCGTTGTGAGGAAATCCTAGCATCTTAATTAGGAATACCATGTGCCTCTAGGAGTCTGATGCTTTTCTCGTTATAATTCACACCTGTGCAGACAGCACAGTACCTCTGCCCTAGGAAATAAACTCACCAAACACAGCTGCCGGTGGGGCTTCTCGCTCAACTCCCTGCCTTTAGCTTTCCCAGTAGTGTGTTGGGGCTGGTGTGTACTGGCTCACAAGAGCCAACATGGCGCATGTTTCTTCTCAACTCGATGTTCCATGATGTCAGGTGTCTTGAAACCTGCCAAGGTGGAGTGTGTACAAATCAGGGCTCTACTCCGAAGAGGACTGGTGGTTAAACATTTATTGGCACACCACTGGATCCTCACTCTGTAATCTAGTCTCCCGGGACTTGCCTCTGACATGTAAGTCTTCAGTGTCTGCACAGCTGAATCTAAATTACTCTACTTCTTTGGACCTGATATCTTGGGCTCATTCATCAATTTATTCATATTTGAACACATACTATATGTTAGGCAGTGTGCTAGGTGCCAGAGATAAAGTGTAATAATATGTCTGATGCTTTTAAAAGTTTGTTGAGATAAAATTAATACAATTTCCCATTTTAACCATTAAAACTATATGAGTCAGTGGTTTTTAAATTATATTCACAATGTTGTGCCGACATCACTACTGTCTAAACTTCAGAATATTTATATCATCCCCCAAAGCAATCCCAGCTCTCCCATTGCCCCAATCTCTTGTCAACCACTAACCTATTCTATCTCTATAGATTTATCTATTCTGGACATTTCATATAAATGGAACCATACAATGCATGGTCTTTTGTGTCTGTTTTCTTTTACTTGGCATACTGTCCTAAGGGTTCATCCATGTTGTAGCATGTGTTAGTGCTTTATTTCTTTTTATGGCTACACGACATTCTACTGAATGTATATACCACATGTTATTTATCCATTCATCAATGATGAACATTTGTGTTATTTCCAATGTTTGGCTGCTATAAATAATGCTACTGTGAACATTCATATACACTTTTTGTATGGACATATATTTTAAATTGTTTTGGATATATACATAGGAGTAGAATTACTGGGTGTTATGGTAACTTTATGCCGATTTTTTTTGAAGAAATGCCGAACTGTTTTTCAGTGTTTGTACCAGTATACATTTCCACTTGCAATGTATTAAGTTTCATCCTTAATAGATCCTCACCAACACATTTTATTTTCCAATTTTAAAAATTACAGCCATCCTAGTAGGTATGAAGAGGCATTTCAGTGTGGTTTTGATTATCATCTTTGGAGAAATGTTTGTTGAAATCTTTTGCCCACTTTTCAGTTGGATTTCCTGTGTTTTTATTAGAAGTTTTGTTTAAAAATAATTCTGGCTCCTAGACGCTTATCAAGTATATAATTTGCACATAATTTTTCCCATTCAGTAGGTTTTTTTTTTTCCCACTTAATGAAGTACTTTGATGTAGAGAACTTAAAATTTTTTTTTTTAAGGATTTTTATTGGGGAATTGGGGGATGGGAACAGCACTGGGGAATTGGGGGAAGGGGAACAGACAAGTTGCTGTC
>NW_017731506.1:1506491-1563418 GCF_001890085.2 Hipposideros armiger
CGCTCACTGTGGCTGCTGGCTGCTCACGCTGGCTGCTGGCTACACACGGTAGCCCATGGCAGCCCACTGCCACAGGGGCTGCAGCCTACGCCATCGCCTGCGACTCACGGCAGCCCAGCTCCAGGTTGAGCTGTTGTTCAGCATCTTAGCTGTAGAGGGCAATGTCATTGGCCCTCATGTAGGATCCGAACCTGGCCCCTCTGGCATCCAAGCCAGCTCTTAACCAACGTGCCACTTGGCCGGCCTGAGAACTTCACATTTTGATGTCTAATATACCTGTTCTTTTTTCATTTGTTGCTTTTGGTGTCATATTTAAGAAACCACTGTCTCATCCAAGTTTGTGAAGATTTGTACTGATTTTTCCTTCTAGGAGTCTTACAGTTTAAGTTCTTACATTTAGGGCTTTCATTCTATTGACTTATTTTAGTACATGGTGTGAGTTAGGGGTCCAACTTTATTCTTTTGCATGTGGTTAGCCAGTTGTCCAAACATTATTTGTTGAAAAAGATTATTCTTTCATCATAGAATGATCTTGGTACCTTTGTTGAGAATTAATTGACCGTAAATCTGAAAGTACATTTTTGGATTCCCAATTCTATTCCATTGATCCTTATGTCTATCTTTATGCCAATATCACATTGCCTTGTATTGTAGTTTTGTAGTAATTGTGAAATGGGGAAGTGTGCTTCCTCCAACTCGTTGCTTTTAAAGTCCCTTGAATTTCCATATGAATTTTAGGATCAACTTGTCCATTTTTTTGTAATGAAGTGAGTTGGTGTGTTGGATCTAGATCAATTTGGGGAGTCTGAAGGTCTTAAAAATATTAAGTTCTTCAATCCATGGACTCAAGATGTCTTTACAATTGTTTAGGTCTTTAATTTCTTTTAGTAGTGTTTCATAGTTTTCAGTTTACCAAGTCTTGCACTTTCTTGGTTAAATACATTCCTAAGTATTTTATTCTTTTGTCATTTTCATCTAAATGGAATTATTTCCTTAATTTCAATTATAGATTGTTCACTGCCCATGTATAAAAATACAACTGATTGTTGTATATTGATCTTATATCCTGCACTTTGCTGAACTTGTTTATTGGGTGAAGGGCATGGGGTGTGTGTGTGTGTGTGTGTGTTTTCTTAAGAGTTTTCTAAATATAACATAATACATGCAAATAAAGATAATTTTATGTCTTCCTTTCTAGCCTGGATGCCTTTTATTTGTTTTTCTTGCCTAATTGCCCTAATACCAGTTCAATGTTGAACAGAAGTGAAAAGAGCAAATTTCCTTGTCTTATTCCTGATTTTAGGGTGAAAACTTTCAGTTTTTCATCATTAATATAATCTTATGTGTGAATTTTTTATAGATGTTCTTTATCAGGTTAAGGCAATACCTTTGTATTTCTAGATTGCTTGTTTTTATCATGAAATGGTATTGGATTTTTGTCAAATTATTTTTCTGCGTTCACTGAGATGATCATATGGATTTTTTCTTTATTAATATGGTTTGTTACATTGATTTCTGTATGCTGAACTGAAAAGTCAATATTAATGTCCCCACTTCCATTCCTGATTTTAATAATTTGAGCCTTCTCTCTTTTCTTGGTTAGTCTAAAATTTTGTCAATTTTAATCTTTTCATAAACCAATTTTTGATTTTGTTAATTTTCTTTGTTTCCTATTTTCTCTTTCACTTATCTCCACTCATGAATGCTAGATAAAGACACTACTGCGTCACTGACAAAAGACAATTTATTATTCATAACTGCAGCATTAGCCAGAATATAAGCATTTTTGCTCTAGTTCCCCAAACTCATATTCCTACAGGGCAACATATAAAAGGTGACACCTACTCGTACCATGGGTTATTATAGGAGAGGACCCCTTATGGGGCTTATGGGACCAGAGTCTTTTATAATGGGAAATAAGAATGCCTGCACTTTGCTCCAGACAGAGAGGCCATCTTTATTTTTTAAGTCTCTTTGCTATGCAGATATCTTTAAATAGTTTGGAACAAAGTGCAGTTAGTGCCTCACATGCAAGATACACAGAAATATGAGAATCCCATGGAGAATGTCTCCCCAAAAGTCAGAAGGGTACACAGAAACCATAGCCTTAAGAGAGGTGGCAAGGACTTTGGGTTTTACTTTGTATAAAGTGATGTCATTGTGAGGTTTTGAGAAGTGGCACGTGCTCATTTATGTTTTGAAAAAATCACTCTGGTTTCTGGGTAGACACTAGACTGTATGGAGGAGAGAGAATGAGAACAGTTAGGAGGCTGTTGGGACCGACAGGACAGAGATGATGGTGATTCATTTAGTGTTGGAGGCAGGGTTTAAGCAACTGCAATAAATTTTTATGACAGAATCCACTGGACTTTCTGGTGGGTTGGATAAAATTTGGGAGAGAAAAGGGAGTTAAACATGATTTCCACACTTTGGCCTGAACAACTCAATGAATAGTGGTTCTGTTTACTGGGATGGACAACACTGGAGGAAAAACAGGTTTGGCGAATAGAATCAAGAGGACTGTTTTGGATTTGTTGAGTTTTAGATATCCATTTGACATCCAAGGGAGATGCAAAAGACATAACTGGATAAAGGAGTCTGTGGTTTGAGAGAGATCAGAGCTGGAGATACAAAATTTGAATGTCAATAGCATATTTGTCATTTGAGGTCCTGAGACTTCATAAGATTATATTGGGACAGAATATAATAGTCAATGAAGTCAGGACACTGAACTCTAATGCTCCTCTGACATTTGGAGGTCAGAAGAAGAGTCAGTAAATGATAGAGAAACCAGGAGATAGCTGACCTTAGAGGTGGGTAAATAAAAATGATAATAATAAGGATGGCTGCAACAGTCGGAGGGGAGCTGTTCATAAAATACTCTGAACATTTTGGAATCTGTGAGGTGAGTCCCTTAGTGTATAAATTAGAAACAACATAATTGCTAATCTGCTATTCATGCAAGTTAAGCATGGATTTGGGAGGATGAGGAGAATTTTAGTGAGGGGGACTGGGAGTAAGGGGAGAGTGGATGACTGAGTAACACGGTAAGGTAGTTGGAGAACTTTTAGCTTTTAAGTTACTTTAGTAGCTCAGAAACAAATCTATCTGTTTCCCCTGTTTTCAGTAATATGTGCTACACAAAATGCTTTTAGTGCCGTGTGTGTGTGTGTGTGTGTGTGTGTGTGTGTGTGTGTGTGTGATGTGTTCATGTGCATGAGGATTATGTCAGTTGTCTACATCTGATTCAGAACAGAAGCAACCAGGAGTCTTGAGAGAGGCGTGTGATGTAAATTTATGTAGAAACAAACTTGAAACTGAAGAGACATGGGAAGGGAAGTCACTAGGAATGCAAAGGAATCTTGGGATCGGAGGACTGAGCTTGTATCTAGGTTACACCTTTGTTACCTAATAGCTGCCTGATTCTTCCATCCTATTAGCTGCTTTGGACCAGGACCTCTTGCTCCTTAACTTTCAGTATTCATGCTGATTTTCTTAATTGCTTAGACTCCCAGCCCTGGCTGCTGCTGGAAACACCATTGTGGTGTCAGCCTTGCTCTGGGCTTGCCCTTTCCTTCTGAAACAGGCCAAGTGAGATTAATGTGTATTTCATGCTTCTAACTAAATACAAATCATTAACTAGAATAAGGATGTGGCCTTCTTGGAAGCAAGAATAAATGTATCTTGATATGTTTTTAGATTCCAAGCTTTCAAAACTCACCCTGGATTCTTCCTCACTCCTAGGTTCTCCTTGTTTTTGTAGATGGTGGTAATTAATTTCTTGTGTCATCACTTGAACAAATTAACTCCATATTTTTGAAAAAAATGTCTCTTTTGTTCTCAATAAAAGGAAGTTTAGTTTAGCCAGACCTCTTCTATCTTTTAGACAATGGCTAATTTATTATATTTTGGATAGAATCTGAACCCTGGTTTCAGTATTGTAAGGCTAAACAGAGACCATAGAAATAAAAGGCTAATTGTGCTCAAGTAACAGGAAAAAAACTAGATGTGTAAATTTCCAAACTTCCCAAGAGTTCTCCATAAATTATTGGGTTAGACAGTGAGTGCTATTCCTGTGGTCTCCACCCAACCTTGTCCTTCTTTAACCCTCTCTCATCTCTCTCTCCGTCCTTTTATTCTTAAATATACTCTATAAGCTCCAAAGCTAAAAATGTAGAAATATCGAACCACCATTGAATGGCAAAAAGTTAAAAGTCCAGATCTCATCTAAGCTCAAATCTTAGCGTCAGCACTTTCCATCCTTGCGAATGTCACAAGTTGTTTAGCCAGTCTGCCTTAGTTTCCTGACCTTTTTAAATGAGGATAATAACAATGCCCTATCTATAGGACTCTTGGGGAAATTAAAATAGATAATACATATAAAGAGCTTAAAACAATGCCAAACATGATAAGCAGTCAATAAATGCAACCTTTCATCATTCTTCAAATAGACTGAGATTTAAAGGAGAAACAAACTAGAGAAAAGAATGTTTTACAGTGATGTCCTTTTGTATGGAAGAGTACGCTGGCCTGGGAGAAAGATTAATCGAATTTGAAGGAGAGACAAAGAAGGAGATCAAGATAAAGGCCTATCTTCTCTGAGTCAACTCAAAAAAGGCTGGGACAGTGGGTTTGCTTTCTTCGTCACTCCTCTATGCAGCTCTGTAGCTGAAAAAGAGCGCGTACTTTGATATCTGCAAGCCTACGATTGGCCTTGCCACTGACAAAAACAGTGACTTTGAGCAACTCCTTTAACTTTTGGAGTCCTTACTTTTTATAATTAAACTAGGAATAATACCAGTAAGAAGTAAAGGTACTGTGGAAATGCACCATGGAAATATTACCAAGCCTGACTCTTGGTCGGAAGCTTTTTAAGATTCTAACTGTTTGTAAAATCACACCCAGCCCTCAT
The DNA here is from genome assembly GCF_001890085.2 of Hipposideros armiger. Lineage (NCBI taxonomy): Eukaryota > Metazoa > Chordata > Mammalia > Chiroptera > Hipposideridae > Hipposideros > Hipposideros armiger. Next base: position 1,511,404 of record NW_017731506.1, read on the forward strand.
TTACTAAGTTCATCTGGTCTTTGCAGAGCAACTTAACCAACACAAGTTCTACTCTGTTTCTCAGGAAAATTACTTCAATTAATCCCCAAAGTGCAGCCCTCTCCACTGGCACAGCAGCTAGCAGCTGTTCAGTACCCCAGAGCAGGAGACAGCAGTCTTGGTTTGTGAAAAAGGACAAATGTTTTGTTCAACGGTAATTATAGGGGAGTTTAGGGGTGGGTAGAAATTTTTCCAGGGGGGAATAATTTCTTTTATTCAAAACAGAAAGCAAAAGCAGATTAACAACTCCGACCCATGCCATGACAAAAGAAAATCAATTTGGTCATGGTCCTTATCTAATGGCTGCTCATCCTCAGGGCCCAGGCACCCAGTCTCTGAATCATCAAGGGACTAGAATATAATGACCCTTTTGGAACAGTGGTGGTCAGTGCTGTCAGAAGCTTTTTGAAGACACTTTAATCCTTGTATTAATAATGCAATAGCCTGGGAATCGTTCTTTGGAATTCATCGAAACCCCAAGATGTAGCAGTCTCAACTCAGCTGATTAAAAACTCTTCGGGTTTTGATAAAAAATATTTTAAGATACAGACAATAGTATAACACCTTAAAACTCTTTTTCCCTCCCACTGGAATTTGCAGAGTGCTATAAGTTTACATTAGAGACCTGTCCCCTGCAGGATTTCATTGGAAAAAGTCATAGCTATTATAAATATTCTCTTTTAGCAGCTAAAATCGTGAACCATTTTTTGGACCTTCTAGTGCCTCTCAGAAATGGCCAAACTGCTTTACATTAAATCCTTATAAAAACAATTTGCCCTTCGAGAGGTTCTTGGTTTTCTTTGTGATGTGTTTGTATAATTTTTCCATTAACAGATTCAAGCATTTGGGCAATTTCAGCGTTGAAGGGAGATTAATGGAAGTTTAATTCAATAAATTGTGTAGGATTAAACCCAGTACCCAAAGTGAGGTGATGTGAGATATTTTAGCTAGGGTCTTAGCTTTTCCTCTTTTCTCCCAAGCTCCAAATTGGCTTGTACTTTGACAAAATTATTTGTATAGCTCTCAGAGCTATTTTCCTGATCATGCTGGATTTGTATCTAAAGTGGCCTATTTGATCCATCTGTGTTTCTGTTGAGGTTTTTTCCTGGCTGAACGACTTTCTGAAAAGCATGAAGAAATGTTCTTTGACTAACCACAGGAAATGATGGTGAGGAAAGCATTGCCTGTTCCAGCTGAAAGAACTGATTCTGTTTTGTACCTAAAGAAAATTTTAGAAAAAAATTAGTGGAGTATGGTGTCACTGAGTCATATGGGGGTCTCTAGGAAGTCAAAGAGAGATGACTCTCAGGAAAGGAAGTTAAATGTAGAAGAAAAAATTAATCATGCAGTTCAAAGAAATTGAACAAGAACAGCAAATTAAGCTTAGGAAAGCAGGAGGAAGGAATCAATTATAAATGCAACAGTTAATTAGAAGAGAAAATAGCAGAATTATTAAATACATACAATACTGTTTTTACAATAAGAAAACAGTTAATGATAACAAATAAGAATATTCAATTAAGTCACTAGCTCATCTAATCAAGACAGAGAAAATACCTAAATACATAATTAAGAATGAGAAATGTGGAATATTTACAGTTAGATATCAAAAATGTATAAAAGAGTAGGCTAATTTATGAGAAAACTTAGATACAAAACTCCTTTTCTAGGGAAATATGATTCCCAAAATTCAAGAGAAGTTAAAGTTGACTAGACCAATAATCATGAAAAGGATGAGAATATTAAGAAAATACCCCTGTAAAAGATTTGAACCCATATGGTTTCACAGAGGAATTCTTTCAAACCTTTAAGCAACAAACAATTCCTATGTTATTTTTACTGTTCTTGTTTTTTTTTTTTTTTTTTTTTTTTTTTTTTTTTTTTGGGGGGGGGGATGGGAACAGTGCTGGGGAATTGGGGGAAGGGGAACAGACAAGTTGCTGTCCTTTTTGTTCTTCAATCTAGTTGTGGAGGACGTTGCTTCACTGGCCCAAGTTGGCACCATCATGCGCTCTTCCTGGGTGAGGCAGATCAGTCGCCGGCTTCCGGACGGCCGCTCACTGCGGCTGCTGGCCACTCATGCTGGCTGCTGGCCGCTCACGCTGGCTGCTGGCTACATACGGTAGCCCATGGCAACCCACTGCCACAGGGACTGCAGCCTACGCCGTCGCCAGCGACTCACGGCAGCCCAGCTCCAGGTTGAGCTGTTGTTTTAGCATCTTAGCTGCAGAGGGCAGTGTCACTGGCCCTCATATGTGGGATCCGAACCGGGGCCCTCTGGCATCCCAAGCGAGTTCTTAACCATCGCGCCACTCGGCCGGCCCTTACTGTTCTTGTTTTGCTTTGTCTGATTGTTTCCAAATTCTATCCCCTCTCCTGTCCTCCCTGCCCTATCCTACTAAGCCAGCCTACCTTGATAAAAATCAACTCCCACCTACCCACCCATGTATACATGAATATTGATTGAATTTACATATGATTATTGATAAAACAACTTTAAAACTGGAACATTTTAAATAGAATTTAAGAAAAAATGTTAACCCTAATCAGGTAGGATATAGTATTACAACTTTTGTGATTTCATGTGCAAAATTCAACTGATATCCTTCAAGTGGCCATATTTGTTTATGGATTTAGCAGACCCAGGCTCGAATGTGGCTTTAGATATAAAAGCATCCACAGTCCCAAACACTGTCATTATCTTTTATTTATCAGTAATGCTTCTCTTTATGTGTCGTGTTAAAATAATCAAACAAGGAGGCCATTTGACTGGATGGCTCTAATGCCTTGGTAACCTATGTAAACAAATATAAGCTAGAGTCAGTATACTTGAATCTGAGAAAATAAAACTCAAGAAAAACCAATCACAAGCAGCCAACTCAGCTTTCCCAAATAAGGCAATTGCTTAAGCTCTGAGCCAATCAATAATTTCCTTGCTTTGTTTCTATATCTTCTCTATAAAAAACTCTCCCCTCACTCCTCTCAGTGAAGAGCTCCTAGCCACTTTCAGTTTTGTGTTTCCCAATTTGAATTGGTGTGTGCTTAAAGAAACTGAGGCACATTAAATTGTTCAAGAGTTTATATTTTCACAGTTGATTACACCTTCCTCTATGTGGAAGGGCAGATGGTTGAAAGCCACTTAAGGTTCAAAGTCTCCAAGCTCAGCAATGCTAGCTGCAAAAGACCTTTCTTCTAGCACTCATATATGTAGTTATCCCAGGAAAAACTCTGGCTTTTATTGTGTTGCATGCTCACCTCTGTCGGGTGCAACCCATTTTATTGTTTTCTAGGCTTTGTCTCTGTGCACTTCTGTATTGCCAATGATTGAGCATGCCACTAAAATAACATGAAATGGAGGAGAGTCAGCCCTTCAAAGGAAGGGATGCTGGCAAGTCAATACAATATGTCCATTTAGGGTTCGTTCTAGGAATGCAAGTTTTGTTTAATATTATGAAATGTTTATTATGATTTTACTATGTTTACAGTTTAGATGAGAACAAACATCAGACCAGTTCATTAGATGCCAAAAATGCCATTTTTTTTCAATCGAAAGTATGACTGACAAACTATGGTTATTTAGATCTGGGTATTTGGCAGGAATTTTACAAACAAGTGAAATAAGCCTATCACTTCAAAGAAAACTACTGACAGTATCTGTTGCCAATGATAAACTTTAAACTTTCAGGTAAAAATCAGAACTTTTGAAAACTTGAATCAATCACTATGAGCTTGACAGTTTCCAAATACTTAAAGCCTTTACTATGAGATTGGAGATTGGTGGTAACACTCACAAATTTGATTTTAATGATAAATAAATAACATAATGTGCCAACCTTTGGAAGATATATATCTGAACTCAGGCATCCGATATTTTCCAATGGCCAATGCATGACTTCCAGAATCTTTCAAGCATGTGTAAAAAGATCTATTCAAATTACAAGGTAGACCAATGGATTTTCATGTCATAGAGCATGAGAAATTCATTTTTATGGTTTCAAATTTCCAAATTGCAAGTTATCTTTAAAAAACTACCACTTGCCATCTTTTAGGAGGTATCAAAAAGTAATATAGACAGTAATTTGGAAAGGCTATTAACAGATTCCTTTTCCAACTGTATTTTTGTAGTAAGGCTGTATTTTCTTCATATACCTCAACCAAAACAACATATTGCAACAGTCTGAATTCAGAAGCAGATATGAGACTATAGTAGAAAGTAGCTATCTTCTATTAAGGCAGACATTGAAGAAATTTACAAAAAAATGGGAACACTAAATGCCACACTTGTCACTAGATTTCTTTATTATGGAATACATTTTTCATAAAAAATATCTTATTTGTGATAACATGCAAGGTTTATTATTCTTAGAAAATATGAAAACTAGTTGTAATTTCAAATATTGTAAATACTGAGAGATATATGGTAAATATTTAGAGATATAACATATAAAAATGCTCCTAGAGGAGCCTCAATAATTTAGAAAAGTATACAGAGCATCATAAATCCAAGGAGTTTGAGAACTACTAGCATATGCTAATCCCTCAGTGTGAAATCCTCCTCCCTCTACTATGCCTCTGCCAGCTCTGACTCCATGAGTCAATCTGATATAAGGTCCCCATTTCCCAGACAGGGTCATGCTGCCTGGCAGGGAGCTCCCATGAGCCCTTGAGTTTCTCCTCCACGTCACACTGACCGCCTTTCAGGCTGCATTCCTTCCTGCCGCTTTCCTGCAGACTAAGTCAAGGAAGTCCTTTCTTGGTCTTCCTAAGTATTTAAAAGGGCATTTGGATCTAGTTTAAAAAGTCTGGAACACAGGGCCATGTTTTGCCTGCTGTTAAATTTTGAATCTTTTCAGAATAGATGGGTTCAGTCTTGAAGTTGAATTCAAATATCAAATTGTGATGATTATAATTGGCATGATTTTAATACATCTATTTCAACCTTACTGTATTATCATTGATCTCAAAGCCTTTCTCCTGTTTTCCACCCTCAGCAGTATTCAGCCAGGTGTTATAGGATATTATAATGCAAAAATAAACAAACAAACAAAAAACAAAAACAAAAACAAATGAGGTTGAGACTCACTGCCATTAAGTCAGGCCAATCTGTGTAAATCCTGGGGATTAGAGACTATTTTCACCTTCTCTGCTTCTGAAAGTACAGGTCACTTAGCAACCTGGTACAGGTACTAGTAGTCTGTGGAAAGAAGTGTAATTCAGTTCTGATTACAAGATTATTGTGGGTTAGTGAGGATCTTACAAGGATTCTTAGACCAGCATTTTTCTTACTAAGCTTCTTGCATTGTAGAGCAGAGGGCTCCCTCACTCTTAAGGTGCCCTGATACATTAACTTGGGTAGACCTCTGCTGTTGGTGAGTGAGCACAATCCCTCCAGGAATACAAGTCTCACTTAAAAGAATGAAATGAAAACTAACCAAGAACAAAGGCATCATTAATTTCAAGTGGAAAAATATAATTCACAAAGCTGAGTTCATTCACTTCTCATGGGTAAAATATTTCCTTTTATATACTTTGGTCACCTTGGCATACAATAGTATACAGGAACCAACCAGAATAATTTTATTTATACCTTAGATTTTCAACATCATTAGTCCCATGAGCACAAAATGCTGCAAACTTCAAAGTGTATCCATAGCTACATTATTATTCCTCCCAACGACCCTTCCCCAGTAGCCCACAAACTTCCTACCCCCTGAGTAGGTGAGCAGTAGTTACACAAACCATATATAAGTTTCCATCCTCTTGGCAAGGTGCCCCCTCCTAGGGTTGAAGGAAGACGTATAAAATCAATAAAAGTATGAAAACAGTCCTGAAAATACATCAAACATTCAACAGTGTTTTTTCATGATCTGTGAGGAAATGAATCACAACATATAGATTAAATTTCTACCCAAATTCAGATGACTTCAATGAAATGAAAAAATAGTTTATGGCACAGATATAAGCTCCATGTAATTTCTCTTTCAAATAGTTTTTATGAAAGCTCCCCATTGTCTATTTTATTCAGTCCCTAACTATGAAACTTAGAATATTTTAATTTTTAAAATCAACCCATAAAATGATTGGTCTTTTTTTTGCTTACTGAGTCAGATCCATTAGTGTTTTAAGAACGTTCACTTAAAATCTGAGTATCTTCTTTGTCCCCTTATTATTCTTTTTTTTTTTTAAAGATTTTTATTGGGTAATTGGGGGATGGGAACAGTGCTGGGGAATTGGGGGAAGGGGAACAGACAAGTTGCTGTCTTTTGTTCTTCAGTCTAGTTGTGGAGGACATTGCTTCACTGGCCCAAGTTGGCACCAACATTGCGCTCTTCCCGGGTGAGGCAGATCAGTCGCCAGCTTCTGGATGGCCGCTCACTGTGGCTGCTGGCCGCTCACGCTGGCTGCTGGACACATACAGTAGCCCATGGCAACCCACTGCAGCAGTGGCTGCAGCCTACGCTGTCGCTGGCAACTCACGGCAGCCCAGCTCCAGGTTGAGTCGTTGTTCAGCATCTTAGCTGTGGAGGGCAGTGTCACTGGCCCTCATATGTGGGATCCGAACCGGGGCCCTCTGGCATCCCAAGCCAGTTCTTAACCAATGCGCCACTCGGCCGGCCCCCCTTCTTATTCTTAATTTGCTTTTTCAAAGGGGAAGATTTAATTCATTGCTGAAAGTTATTTGAAAACTGATGTTGAAATCCATTCCATACAGAATGATATATGTAAGTATATGTGTATATATGTGTGTAGATGTATATATAAAATATAAATATACACACAAATACACATATAGTGTACATATACATATATTTTTCTCTCTTCCATGTTAATTTCAAAGACTTAATAAAACTTCCAATGCCAGTTCTAAGCATGAGCTTCCATGAAATAAAATGCCTTCATAACTCAGATTATATACTCCTGAGATTTGCTGTAAACTTGTCCTTCTAAGTATTTAAAAATAAAGCATTTCTTCAATAGTGTGTTCCATTTCCTGTATGATCCTTGCAAGGGCTGTAATTAAATGGAATATAGCACATAGGGGATCTGAACTCTTTTGTTTATTAATTTAGAATCTTCAAGAGCTTGTTCTTTCATACAAGTCAAAATACCCAGCATGAAGGATGATGAGTGACAGGTTTTGGTCTTGTTGTGATTTAACTTACCAATAATCATTAGATTTTGAGATTGCATTGCAGAAATCAGGATTAATAGCCCCTATTAATTATTGTTAATGTATAAGCCACACATGGGAGGAAGACTGAATGTTAGAAATGCAGACTTCCTGTCATCACATTATATACAGTGGGGAAAACTTTTGACTTTTTTCCAGGATAGAAATAGAGCTCTCACATCTTGATCCCCATCATCTCTGCTTGAATTTAATGAAGTTATATTTTTATAAACTGACTTAAAAGGAGAACACAAACACAAATGGGCTTTTCAATTAAATAAGTATTTTCTTTGCATCTACCTGATTCAAATTGTGAATATATTGCTTGATGTTTTAATCTCCTTAGAATGTTGAGGTGATGTCTAGCTTTCAGTAAGTATCAGAGCACCCTTTTTACTTGAGAAATTTGTGTATTAGAAGGAACTCACCTATGCTCAAATAAAAATAGAAGTCACATGAAAGCTTTTCTGTGGCTACTGTGGGTGGCAGAGTTGAATGAAGGGCGTTCTTGGGGCTGGAGAGTACAGTAGGAATAAATGCAGTAGGAAAAAAGAAATCAACTCAAGTAATGGGGAGTCGTGAGAGCAGTGTTTCTAGACTATAGTACAATAAACAGGGTTTGCTGGGTAGGAAATACAGTTACTAATGTTGAAGAGCTTGGCTTTGGACTCTTAAGTATTAATACCAAAATTTGTTTTAAAGGAATTAATTTAGCACTCTTAAAAAAATGAACGACAGCTCCCCTCTGGCTGAGATGCTGTCCTTCAAAGACTATCGGCTGGATATTTCTTTAAAGCTGTTTGGAGCTTGACTTATTTCTGGCTAAAGACACCCTTAAAAGAACACTTATTTGTTTGAAATTTCTTACCTGCCCCCTTTTTTCCTCCTTGCATAGTTGACTCTCAGCTCAGGAAAAGGTATTCCCAATTGTGGCTGACAGCTCTCTGGGGTCTTAAGGATGCTTTGGTGTCTCACTTGGGGCTTTGAGCCACGAACTATGTGCAGGAAGGAAAAAGCCAGAGATACATTAGTGTGGGAGAAAAAAAGGATTATTTCAAAATTAGCATACCACTAATTTATTATAGCTACTTAAAAAGCCAGTTTTCTTCAGTGCCTGAAAAACTCCCTTGAGTGAGTTAAGAAGCAACATTAGCCTCTCAGCACTCAGCCACAATTTGGCATATAGGTCCAGTTTTGCATATGTGGTTTCTTAGCCTGAAAAAGTTAAAGCTATTGAGGAAAAGAGGGTGCGTGTGCTCCTGTGTTGTAATTATTCCAACTGGCTATGTAAATTAATGAAATAAAGTCTTCTTTCCACTTGACAGCACAGACCTAGTCTGCTTTAAAACTCGCATATTTTTAAAAGGCTCACATCTTATCCAGTATCATGTATCATGGGAATTTAAACATTGTATTTCAAACCAAATATTTCAACGAACCGATATTTTGACTGTTATTATATTCTCTGTGTGCTAAGCATATATATGTGGATTTTGACACTCTTCCTAACTTTATCCTGTTTTAGATCACTTCTATCTTTTCAGCTTTGATGCCTCCACCATGTTAATGACTGTTAAAAGCCAAGGAAGATGGTATTCTCTTGTGTTTCAGTATTTTATTTTAACTAAAGGTTAAAGTACGAGCTAAGTAAGCCAGAGAAACCTCAAGCATTTGTTGACAATTTTTTTCAGAATGTCAGTGTTCCTCTGATTTGGGATGATTTCTGTCTATGTAAGTAGATCATTCAGGATCCAGTGAACTGAGAAGTGCTGTGCATTGTGCAGGGGTGTCTCAGATCAGCCTTGCTGGCACAGAATGGAATGTCCCAAGATGGCAGCTGTGCTTGTCTCCTCTCTTGGCCTAAACAGTTTCTGCACATTTATCCGGTGATTTATTGCAAGCCCAGCTGCTTCGCTTATTTTTTCAGCGCTTGAAATTAAAAAAGATTCATTTGTAATTGAAGCTCAGAGAGAAATAATATTAAATATGACTTTCCATCAGACAAGGGGCAGAAGGTACAAGTTTGTCTCATGATTTAAAGCCATCCGCAGACAGATGCATGGTTATTTAGAGCAGGCCTCTGAATGTTGGGTGGAATGCGTTTTTAGCTGTAGGAGATGCTTTCTCTTGAGACTTGAGCTTAAAAACAACTGTGTTTTTCTGATTAACATAACCAGCGCTAGTAATCCAGAAATAAAAGGAGACTTTAAAACACATGTGCAGACATTCACGCCTATACACATTCATTCATGCTTTCACACACACACACACACACACACACACACACACACACACACACACAAACTCATACACTCACACACTCACACACAATATTGCATGGATTCAGCCCCAGAGTTAAAAAGAACCAAGGGGAAATATGTCTAATAGAGCTAAGTAAAAGAAACAGTTGAAGCCAAAATAAAGGAGTCTAGAAAAGGCAGGAGAAAGCTCTGGAACTTTCTGTTAGCAATGGCCTCGCAGCAGTTTTTACAGTTACTGTGTCTTTCAGAGTAGAGAATTAGTGTCAGACTGAAAACTCCATTCAGGCCATTTTTTAAAACTGTGTTCAGTTTATTTATTCATCTATAATCTACACTTATTTATATATGCATTCATGTATTTATTCATTCTGTCATTTGAATCTCCTTAGAATGTTTAATGAGGGCCTTGGGTGTCCCTTCCTCTGTGCAGGATCTGTGGTACTACCTGGGTGACTCAGAATTACGAAGGACTAGTCCCTGCTTTGTGTGAATGTACAAGAGACAGGCTTATAGTACATTATTTTTATAGTGACCACATGTAAATAGGAGAATAGAGAAAGAACTATGGGGCTACAGTAGGACGAGTGGCCAGCAGCTTTCCTAAAGACAGCAGTTGGTGTGGTTCTTTTCATTGGTCCCATTTCATGCAGTCATAGATCCTGTTTCCTGGGAGTCCTAAATCCCACGTGAGTCTCTTTTCTGTTTGTCTATACCCACTCATTTTCCTACTCCCCTTCCTTTCTTTAGGTTTTCTTTGATTTTCTCATTCATTGAAGACTTAATTAACCATCCCCCTTTTTATTGTTCAATTTGTGGAGGCCCTGATTATTAGCTTCCAGTGTGGCTAACTTCTGATTCTAGTTCTACTTTAAAAAAAACCTTTTCAAATAGCTTGTCTGGTTCAGGAGGTGCAAACAGTAAATATTCCTGGCAGTATTGAACAGCCGCATGCATGCATGACGCATCTCCAAAGAGGATGCAAAAGATACCACCCTCCCAAGATCCAAAGCTACTTCCAAAGATAACCAAAAAATAGGAAGACTTAGGCAGTTTCCCCTGAGAGCTGGCAGCAGTCAACAGGACTATAGCCATGAATGAAGTGCAACCCACATGTTTGGCCATATTTGGGGGGCCTCCAATCTGACGTGCCAAGCCAACTTCTCAGGACACAAAGTAAGACAAACAAGGAGGCAATACATTCTGTCCCTGAGAGAGAATGGATAGACAGCCTTTAGGTACTGAAATGCAAATTCACAAGTCACAGTTCAACGATGTAATTTGTACAATTTTTATTTATTTAATTAAAAAATTTTTTTTGCCTGCTAATCTGAATTTGAAAAGAAAGAGACAAAATGAAAATTTACCTTTCACGCTCCATTGGGCTCCACAGACTGAGATCTAAGAGGGCTGACTTTGATAAGAACTCATCCTTTGTTGGCTCTGCCCGTTTCCCCAGGGTCCCGTATGTACGCTTTTGCATGAGTAGGGTGTTCCCAAAAGGTCTTATTCTGGTCTCCAGAAATTGCAGACAAGGAAAAATAATTTTCCTTTTGACCTTTATGGTGAGTGCTTGACTGAGACCCCTCTTTCTCTAGGGCACCTCGTAAATGGAATAAGCTTATCTAGGTTAAAAGTTCTCCATGGGGGCCACTGTAATCCAAGATTATTATTGGTAAGGTTAACCTGTTGTTTAAGCCTTGGAACAAAATTTTATTAACCTGAAGCTTCACAATGAAGTGAATTCGGCTTAAGTCAGGCTGGTCATGGACCTGGACAGGAAAAAGAAATGCGCAATGTCTGAAGGCTCATAACGCAAAACTGTGGATCTAGGATCTGAGATGGACTTACCCACCACCTTCAGAGGCAGCGAGAAAGCGGTCAACTCAAGGGGCTCAGCAGGTACCTCTGCCTGGTTGCTTATTGCTCCTGGGGGCCATCTGCAGTCTCCTTCAGTTCCCTCTTCTGACACCGGAACTGTTAAAAGATAAACTGAGGCATATTAAAACTCTTGAGAGTTTATTTGAGCAAAAATTGATTTAAATCGGGCAGTATCCAGTAGAGCAGACAGACAGGAGCTCTCAAGGAGCTATACAAAATGAAACACTTTTTGTAGGCAGAAGGGAGTAAGACCAGGGAAGTTATACTAGGCAAAAACAGTGAGTTGATGGGCCGGCAGAGTGGAACGTTGGTTAAGAGCTGGCTTGGGACGCCAGCTCTGAGCACCAGGGCTCTGGTTCGGATCCCACATTATGGCCAGTGATGCTGCGTCCTCTACAGCTAAGATGGTAAACAACAGCTCCACCTGGAGCTGGGCTGCCTTGAGTCCTGGTGAGCGGCTGTCCAATGCCCAGCGAGCGATTGCCTCACCCAGGAAGAGCGCAATGATAATACCAACATGAGCCAGTGAAGCAACGTCCTCCACAACTAGACTGAAGAACAAAATGTACAGCAACTTGTCTGTTCCCTTTCCCCGATTCCCCAATGTTGTTCCCCTCCCCCAATTCCCCAATAAAATCTTTAACAAACAAAAAAAACAGTGAGTTGGTTATTACAAGATTTCTTTAGGGAATGGCAGAGGTCTATCAGGCAGATACCCTAACCTGTGATGATCAGGTGATTCCTCGTTGACTGATTTAAGATTACATTTCTGCGAGAAATTAAGTCTCAGTGTGGTGACGTGTAGCTTCTCACAAGTGGCTCCACTTTGAGTCTGTTGTCTTGTTTTGAACAGTAAGTATTTTGGATATTAGCCTCTAATCAGGTATATGACTTGTAAACATTTTCTCCCATTACGTAAATTTCTTGTTCATTTTATTTATTTATTTATTTTGGATTGTTTCTTTTGCTGCACAGGAACCTTTAGTTTGATGTAGTCCCACTTGTTTGTTTTTGCTTTTGTTGCTTGTGCTTTTGGTGTCGCATCCTGGAAATTACTGCTGAGACCAACATCAAAGAGCTTTTCCCTTTTGTTTTCTTCTAGGAGTTTTATGATTTTGGGTCTGAAATGTAAGTAATTTATTTTGAGCTCATTTTTTTGTTGTTGTTGTTGTTGAGTGGTTTAAGATAGGATTCCAATTTCATTTTTTCCTGCAGTGGTTATCCAGTTTTCTTAACACCATTTATTGAAGAGGCTATCCGTTTCTCCATTGCATATTGGCTTCTTCGTCAAATATTTGTTGACCTAAAAAAAAGTTCTAGAAAGCCATCATCAAGAGACTGGGATAGAAGAAAACAAAACAGCCATTCTCTGTAATAAAAATAAGAAAAGATATAGCAATCAGAGACTACCTTAAGGTCCATAGGTAACATCTATGTTTCTACCTGTCTACTCCTTATTAGCTGGCTGTCTCCTGAGAATGAGAAATGTGTTTCTTGGACCTCAATTTCCAAATTTCTTTATTTGGAATCTGGAGTAGATCAGGCTTTTAAAACTTTTCTGTAGCAAATGAGAAATGTGATGACCTTCCCAGCGCAAATCCCAGGGCATTGATTGTGCCTAAAATTCTTTCTCTCCTGTAAAAGAAATTTTAGCAGAAAGCAGGTTAAAGGGCCATTAGTCTAGGATGGACTTGAATTATCATTAATTTATATAAGTGAATTTTTATATTTTAATAATCATTAGTACTAAGTTCTTGTGTTCACCTCACATTGTTATACACCAGGGGTCAGCAAACTTTTGAGACGGAAGAGCCAATCCTGTCCCTCACAACAATTTAAAATTATTTGAGAGCCATAAAACAAATGAAATCACCATTATGTGAGTAATATCCTTTAACATTTTTATAAATGAAACTGTGATACTTTATTTTCATTTTCAATTTTACTTCAGAGCCACATGTACATATCCAAAGAGCTGCATGTGGCTCGTGAGCCGACGTTTGCCAACCCCTGTTATAGACAACTGCTGAAAAGGAGAACTCCATGACACTGAAAGAAACATTCTAAATTTCATGTTTAATTCTGCTTGTGCTGAAAGAGGTTAACATAGCCAGGCCTCAGACTGTTATTCTTAGAAAGGTCTGTTTGTAAGGTTGGCCCTTGGCTGGCATCCGGGAACTTGACTGGTAAACAGTTCCCTACATTGATATGAAGCCTTTCCTACATAAGGGTAGTTCAATGTGTCTAGACTGTGCAGACCATGTGGTTTATGCTGAATACCATTCTTTCTGGGAGTCTGAAATTCTGACATATTTCAGGTAGAGGGTGCCTGCCTCCCAACAAAGCATCGGATGCTGAGACTATTGCGCTTACTTGGTAGATAACACTTGGCAGGTGGTATCATAATTCATTGCTGGAGGAATTAAGTCTTGTGTGACTCTACTGGGAGAGAACTCTTGGAGGCTTGCATCTGGTTCCCTCTGCACTTCACCCCGTGTGCCTTTTTCCTTTGCTGATTTCACTTTATATCTTTTCGCTGATGGCTATGTGCTGAGCTTTGTGAGTCCCTATAGCAAATCACTGAACCTGACGGTGGTCTTGGGGAGCCCTGAAATCGTGCCACTACTGACTTAAAAAAATAATTTGCTGAACAAATTCTGCCTGTGGAATACCTTTTGGGGTGAGGAGACAGAGTAATGGGGGAAGAACAAAGATGACTAACACATGGACTTGCCCCAGTTTAGTGGATGAGATAGACTTATTCAATCAAGGGCACAAATGCAGTGGGCAGCGATGAGTGGGTGGGGTGCTGACAGTGGGCTGAGTATTTGGAAGATAACCTGAGATTTAAAATGGAGATATGAGGGCTGCAATATGTGCTTCTTTTCAATTCCACTAGTTTGGGGGCAGGAAATGTTAAAAGCAAATAAGGATATAATTGAGAAGGGCTGTTCAGAGACACAAAGGCAGAGGATTATATGATTAGCCTTCTCCTAACTGTTAGTATTGAGTGAGAGACACTCTTGAAAGAGTCTTCAAGTAAAGGCCCCAGGAATTCCAAGTTAGCCGAATAGAATCTATATCCTTGAGTAGCAATAAGCATTGGTTTGATGATTATGAAAATAATAGCAACTTAAATTACTGAGTGCTTTCCATGTGTTAGATACTAAGTTATATGTGCATTGAATCTTTTAATCATCTCAACAACCTATGAGATGAGTATTTTTCTCATTATCCCTATTTTACAGATGTGGAGTAGAGGACCTAAGAGTTACTTTTCCCCAGGTCTTAGAGTTGGTAGACCCATACTTTTAATGTCTGTGTTCTGCTGTGGAATTCTGTAGAGTTCATTTGTTGAAGGCGTAACTTTTTTCCCATTAGCATATGCCTTTTCTGGGAATACTCTAAAGCTCATCCAAGAGCAACGGAGTACTGGGGAGAAAGGACGGAGGCTCTCTACCCGCCTCACACCATGGTGATGGGACTGTGGGGCAACAGCCAGTTCAGTGGTTAAGTCCCTGACTTTGGAGCCAGAGGAACCTGGACTGGACCTAGCCTGCGGCTTACTGTCTGACTGAGTTGGAAGAGGTTACTTGTATTTCTCTGTGCTTCAACTCCTTCATTTATAAATTGGGGGAAGGTGGTATCTAGCTATGTGGTTAGCTGTGAGGACTAAATGCCATAAGGTGATAACTGAGTCCTTGGCACACTGCCTGTTACCCAGGAAGCACTCAACAAATGGTAGCTATTACGAATCAGGGGTCAGGTTATTGTCACACTGATTCCCATTCCATGGCCACTTTTAATTTACTGCTAATTACATTTTGATGGCATTTGCATATAGCATTTAACTGACTGAAAAATCCCATGAGTACTTCATAATGGAGTACACAAATTACATGGGGAAAACATTGTTAGGATATTATAAAGGAAGGCACACTTTTTTCCTTCTATAATCACCTACATCTCCTTAGGACGACTGTGTCTCCGTGGTAACTCTGTCTTATCCAGGTGGGACCATTAGGCTCCTCATGAGCAGGGGATGCAGGCGTTTTACAGCTTTACCCCGTTTTTGTGTACCATCAGGGGCAGTGATATCCTCCTATTCCACCCTCTCTCCACCACTACCATTACCATGCCAATCGGCTCCCTTCCCTGGGATAAGTTTCTGACTCATGTCCATGCTCAATTGCCATTATTACTCTTCAGAAGAGGGTCTTAGCACTTGTGGTAGTTCCTCAGCTCCCACCCTCTGAATATTAATCAGTTGCTGGTTTTACACACATGGGGACATGGTGACAACAGCTGGGTCTTCTCTGGGATTGGCTTTCCACCATCTTTCATGCTGCCTGTACCAATGTCCTGAAAGGTGTCCTGAACCATACGACACTGGCTGCTTTCTTTCTGTCCTCCTGCCTCCAGCCTTGAAAAAGGTAAGAAAAATTGATCCTAGGGCCACTCATGGATTACCAATTCTCCTTTCTCTTCAGTGGTCCTTGGTAGCCTAACATCCCTGTCCCCAACTTCGAATCCTTGCTATGGTCATCAGCATTTCTTTTTACAAGGCTGGAGCAGAAGGGTTTAAAATGAGTTGCACATCCATCCACATACTATAAATACCCATTCTTCCTCCCACTCTTGCTGTTATTTTAATCCACTGTGACCCTTTAGATCCTGTCCACCTAGACTTCTGCCTGGCCTTTATGTCCTACTCTTCTATTTGCATCGTGGGTGTTTGTCCTTAGATATTACTTTACACTTCCTCATACTGAAATTCATAAATTGTTACTGCCATTTGAAATATTTTCTGTTGTTCTAGAGTTCTAACTATTGCAATTAATCAAATAGGATGTGAAAATTTTACGATAACATTTTCGATCTCTTTTGTGGAAAGCATTGTTATCTCTATTTCAGCCATTCATAAGCAGCATCTTCAAAGCTTTTTGTTAGATACATATACCACCTATACTGTTACTTAGTATATTTAAAATCAGATGTCCCCTGGCGGGTGGCATTGCTGATATGGTTCACACACCTGGAAGAAACCCAGGCAGATCTCCTTGCCTTGGAATTTACTCTTTTAGTGCAAACCTCAGGTTAGTTAGTCATACCAACAAGATTGTAGTTGGGCGACCCTTACCTATGTTGTGATAGAAGGATCCCATGAGATGTGAAATCGGATTGCACTTATTGTTTATGGAGGCTGACATGCTGTCATAGAAGGAAACTAGGTTTGCTAAGATTTATCCTTTTCTTGGTTGCTATGTAGTATCTAAATCAGGGTCCGTGATGTTCTTAGAGGGGCTAAAGAGGAGCTACGCTATCCTTCTCTTGAAGATTTATCACTAACAGCATGGATGGCCAAGATGGAGGGTGGCTGCTGACTGACTGCCTGATAAGTCATTAGGGGAGGGGTAGACAGCTCACAAATCAGATGCCACCATGTCTTTACCTTGTCCCCTGTGTTCTCCAGCTTATGCAAGAAGCATAGTGCTGTTTCCCTTTCGCTAGCTTTATACTTGTATGAGTCTAAGTAATTCTACCTATTATAAGAAAAGAACATACCCCCCCATACAATTAAATGTGTGTGTGTGTGTGTGTGTGTGTGTGTGTGTGTGTGTGTGTGTGTATTGTTCAAGTCAAAGTTGGAAGTAGGTTGGCAGGTCTTCTGAGGCATCTATTCTCTAAGTGTTTACCCTGGGATCTCAGTGTTTCTGCATTTGACTGTGTGGTTACTGAATCTTAGACCAAGAGATCATGGGAGATTATTTGGGATATTTTTGGGGCCAGGCCTGGAAGTGGCAAACTTCTCTTTTCTCCATGCCTATTGTTTAAAATGCAGATAGAAAACATAGTTTTACTCTGTGTTCAGGAGGAAAAAAAGGTTTTGAACACATAGCGTTGACACTAACTCTTCCCCCCACCCCCACCACACACACACACACACACACACACAGCCGCTTACCCTCCATGTGAAGACCTGCTCTTGCCTCTGGATTTGGGACTGATTACCTTAAAAGCCAGAGGAGAATGGAGAAGTTGTAGCCTGTACTCATGGTATTCAGCCTGAAGTTCATCTCTGATCTATGTCTCAGTTATTAGTTCTAGTTATATTGCCATATAGCTGAGTCCAACTCCTCACCTTGTAGTCATCATAATGTATTAGTTTTTTATTGCTGCTGTAACAAATTACCACAAAATTTGTGGCTTAAAACAACACAAATTTATTACTTTGCAGTTCTGTAGGTTAGAAGTCGAACACAATTCTCCCTGGAATACTAAAACAGTGGGCCTGCAGGGCCGCAGTCCTTTTTGGGGGTTTTAGGGCAGAACTAGTTTCTTTGCTTTTTTTCAGCTTCTAGAGGCCACCCACATTCCTTGGCTTATGGCTTCTCCAATCTTCAGATTCATCAGTGTTGCCTCCCTCTGACCCTTCTTGTATTGCCACGTCTCCCTTCCACCCTGACCTCAGCTAGGAAAGGTTCTCTTAAGAAACCCACATAATTAGATAATCTAGGATAATCTTCCCATCTCAGGGGCCTTAACCTTATTAATGTAAGGTATTCACAGGTTCCAGAGATTAGGATGTAGATATTTTGGGGGGCCTTTATTCTGGCTACCACACCTAGCAAACACTGATACAGTGCTTACTATTTAGCAGGCTCCCTTTGTTGCCTCTTACATGCATTTCGTCACTTAATCCTCATAATCCTGTGAGATAGATCACAGTACTGTGTTCAGATGAATTTTTAGAGAGGAAACTATGATTTAGAGAGGTTAACTCATGCAAGGTAATGGAGCTGGGAAGTGGTGGTGAGGGGATTTAATCCTAGGCACCAGGCTCCAGTATCTAGGCTCTTAAGCATAGCCTTATACTATCTGTATAATATACAGCACATAGCAACTTGTAGTGAATTATGCTAGGGATCTGGTATGTACTCTAGTTTATCATTGGAACCCTCCCTGTTTCCTGTATTGCTACCTTCTTTCTATTTTCTTGCAAACCAGGCCCCTCCCTTGTTCTTGAGTCCTTATCCTCAGGCCTGATGGCCTATTATTGAACTGCAAGTGCACGAATCTTGCTACATCCTGACACACTTCTTAATGCTAAATCTGGATTTTCCCAGGTTGTGATTAGGGACTACTACTGATGGTCCATGGATGGGCAGAGTCATTTTCAATTGCCTTTGAATGTTACTATATAAATCGAGTAGAAAGTTTGTGCCTAGTGCTTATGTCTTGCACACTCTCTAACACTTGCTAATCTCTTTTTTACAAAAAGAGCAGACCTCAGGCTAAAGGTCTTCTCTGGAAAAACCGTACTGGTTAGCATTTAATAGCATTGTTTTAACTATTATTTTGGTTACCTTCCTTTGATGGCAGGTGATCCTGTTTTTCCATTTACAGACACAATGATAAATTTGTTTTTAAAGAAAACTTTATTTAAATAACATTTACTTGAAATAGATTTCTTTTAAGTACTTACAGTGCGAGAGGAGGTACATGGTTATGACCCGTTTGTGAGGGATGCTTATGAGTGGATGACGTCGGCCAAATGCAGTGCTCAGTCCTAATGACCATTGCCGAGTGGGAATCTCTTCCGCTATTTGGATCATTCTTTCCAGGTTCCCACCTGGACTCCCTGTCATGCCCTCTGGGGCTTCCCCGATACCTCCCCCTTTTCCACTCCAAATCCTAGCCACTCCCAGTCCCCTTCCTGGTCCTGTGTGTGACAGATACGGCAGCTGTTTGGAGTCAAACTGCTCTGCTGGGATTATACACTGTGATCCCAGATAATGAACTGTGACTTCCCGAAGTTATAAACCGAGGCATTACATTGAGAAGGAATGCTGGAAATTGCTTTCTCATGTTAGAAGGGATTTTTGTGAGACAATGAACTTTAGAAATGATAAGGTGTGAGAGAAATGTGAGGTTTTGTTTTTAATAGTATGCCTATTAGAGATGGAGTTGGGACTAAAGTTAGGAACCTTTCTCTATCAGCCTCATTACAGTCTGGTTCCCCCAAAGATGAAAAGGTAAGAACAGTTTGACTGTTTTCAATCTGAGGTTTTATAGCCAAGTGTTTGCATATATTTAGTGGATTTACATAAAAACACTAAAAAAATCTACAATTGTTTGTGTGAAGACAATGCAAAAGAAAATATTAAACTAAAAACTTACATTTCACTGAAAAGTTACATTTTTCACTGTCTGTTAAGATTATTTTTTCTCCATGAAGAAGGCAATAGCATTTTTCTAGCTCTCTTGTACTCAGCATACCAAGAAATATTATTGGTTATGTTTTATATCTTGATTAGTTTAAACAAGTAAAACTTGCATGAGCACTATTGTGAAAGAGGCAAAATCTATTTTCTAGCCACCCCATTCTCCTGTTTGGAAATGCACTTTTAGATTCATGTTTTCCTCAGATGCAAATATTTTTAAGCTCTTTTTGTGGGATGGGATGCTGTAGATTAAAGTTAATGGGTCTGATTCTTTGTACTCCTTCAGTTGTTTGCACAGGGACTTGAAAGAGCAGGCTGCTAGCAATAAACGGTGGTCACGTTGAAGCCTGCTTATCTCTTGCCTATTGAGTTTGCTTTTACTTCTCTTTGAGAAAAAAAATTCACCCAATGAAACTAATATACACTGAGTTATTAGGGGACAAATATATTGCTTCCTTTAGAAAAATACTTTTATGTCCTTTTAAAAACTACAGTGATTTCAGGCCAGCCGAGTGGCACGTTGGTTAAGAACTGGCTTGGGATGCCAGAGGGCCCCGGTTCAGATCCCACATATAAGGGCCAGTGACACTGCCCTCTACAGCTAAGCTGCTGAACAATAGCTCAACCTGGAGCTGGGCTGCTGTGAGTCACCCTCCACGGCGTAGGCTGCAGCCCCTGTGGCAATGGGTTGCCATGGGCTACCATGTGTAGCCAGCAGCCAGCGTGAGTGGCCAGCAGCCGCAGTGAGCGGCCATCCAGAAGCCGGCGACTGGTCTGCCTCGCCTGGGAAGAGTGCAATGATGGTGCCAACTTGGGCCAGTGAAGCAACGTCCTCCACAACTAGATTGAAGAGCAAAAGGATAGCAACTTGTCTGTTCCCCTTCCCCCAATTCCCCAACACTGTTCCCATCCCTTAATTCCCCAATAAAAATCTTTAAAAAAACAAAACAAAACAAAAATAAAAACTACAGCGATTTCATTTCTGATGTCAAGCTATTTAGAAGAAAATGTAATTGCAACTGAAAACTTTAATTTCACATATGTGAATTTCGTGTAAAAGTACTGGGAGTGCCAAAAAATGTACACATGACTTGTATTCATCTTTTGTTATCAGTATATATTGAGTATTACAATTTTAAGACAGTTTTTTCCTTTGTTCAAACGTGTATACATTTTTTTTGGCACCCTCTGTACATATTAGAAACTAAGACGGCTTAGAATACACCAGCCTATGGAGGTTAATAACAGACCAGCAACAATCATAATGAAACTTTCTTTTGAGGGGAGTCCCTTGGCTTGGTCAGTTTTGCTCTCTGATTTTGGGGTTCCTCAGGTGAGTCTTTTCTGTACATGTGTCCTCATGGCCGTCAGGCCAGCTGCTCTCCAGGCTGTTGATGCTGTTCCTGGAACCAGTGAGGCTTTCTGAGGCCCAGTAACCTTACCTTCTCCTGTTGTTAGAGGTGTTCAGTCCATGTTTTCATATGTTAGAATCAAAAGCCCCAAGCAGCAGCTCCTCTTTCTCACATTGAGGGCATCGACCATGAGCCTCAGAGTCATGCTTGTCAGGGAAACAGATGGTACAGTAAGTTGAATGTTGGCCCTTACAAAAGAGATGTCCACTCCTGAAGCCTGTGAATGTGACCTTATTTTGGAAAAGAGTTGTGTTGATTAAAAGTTAAGGATCTTGAAGTAAGACTATTCTGAATTATCCAAGTGGGCTCTATATCTAACGACAAGTGTCCTTATAAGAGACAGAAGAGAAGGCACCATCAAAGGAGGGGAAGGCATGTGAAGATAGAGGCAAGGGCTGGAATGTTTTGGACACAAGTCAAGGGATATCTGGAGCTGTCAGAATTTAGAAGAGTCAGGGAACGACTCTAAGGCAGAAGCTTTAGAGCCTTTGGAGGGAGTGACACTCTGCTGATACCTTGATTTTAGACGTCTGGCCTCCAGAACGGAGAGAATCAGTTCATATTGTTTTAAGGCACTGAGTTTATGGTAACTTGCTATGGCAACCTTAGGAAAATAATACAGGTGCACCTTCCAGACTTTCTTTATTTCCGCTTCTTTGCTGTAAGATTCCATGTCAATTCCTGGGGACTGGGTTGAGGACCTCTGTGTGATAGACGCACAACCAGTCTTTCATCAGATGCTGACTCCTTGACCTGGAACCACACTATGTGCCTCAGTATTCTCCTCTTTAGGCTCAAGTTTTTGTTGTTTGTTTTCCCCTCAGGGACCTCCCTATAGACCCTGTGATGGGCTGTAGATTTCTGCACAGGAAGTGGGGCTTTGGCAGCCATGTTCATTTACCCTTGTCTTAGTAGGTAAGTTTAGAGAGACACCTGACTCACACTTCGCCATCAGTCTGAGGTGGTGGTATTGGGAACTCAGAGCAGTGGGCAGATGGAGTGGTCACATGTAAATTCAGAAGTGGGTATAGCCACATTGCACAGAGTATGCTGAGGAGCAAAGGAAGTGTGTCTGCAGAGAGAGACAAAACTAAAGTGGACCTGCAGATGGGAGAATGAAAGCATGACCCCCAGGCTGTCCACTTTCTGGTTCTGCCTGAGACCTGCATTTTGGCTCTTTGTTCCGAGTCTTCAATGTAACAACTTCCCATTTCTTGCTTATGTAAGATTGAGTTGGTTGATATTATTTGTCATGAAAGAGTCCTCCGTGATAGCAGACCCAACCCACAGGCTCCCCAGTCAGGCCTAGAAGAGTGAGGTTCATACTGGATCCCTGCTGTCTAGCACTTTGTAACCTGCAAAAGCGTTTTCACCGTATTATCTCATTCTAACCTGCATGAGAGAATGACCTGTGGGACACTCTGGACAGGAGCTCTGACACAAACTTGACATACGAAGACACTGAGCTTTAGAGAGAATGACAGGAGCTCCAGGTTCCCTGTGCACTCTGCCAGCCCTATTCCGTTGTGTAAAATACCCAAAGCAAAACTGAATGACTCCAGCAGGGTCTGAGTTATGTCTGCTTCTTCAGTATAGATGATTCTGAGCAGAAGGAATCATGGGACAAGTGCACTATTTGTGACTAAATTCAGGCCAGACATTGAGAAGGAGGGAGTTGGAGGAGGACAGAGAATGGCCCAGCCTGAGAGCTATTAAGAGTCCTCAGCCCTATAAAGGATGACAGGGGGCACTTAAGAGGTAATTGGGACCCTGATGTGAAGAGTAGTAACAAATACCCTAACAAATCTATACATAAGCCTGAGAATCCAGCAAGGATTAAGCGCCATTAGCTAACCTGTTGGCTTAGAAGTAGTATTTGGCTTTTAGCAGATACTTTTACTCTAATGCATTGGCCTCTACCAATGAACTCTAAGTGGAAAGCAGGCTTTGCGGTTACATGTTTTAGTTTTCAACCTTTTGAAAAGAGGGAGCATAGAACCTATCAGAGAAGGTTCCTGCAGTTTTGTCATCTTCCTCATCTTCAGACCTAGCTTAAATTTGTTGGGATTTTTACAGTATAATTATCAGTTGCTGCCCTTCCTGCTACAGACTCTTATTCCTGTCTAAACGTTTGATTGCTAGCTGTTTACTCCCAGCAGAAACGTTTTTATGGCTTGTGAGGCTATGTACAATTGAAAACCCTCCCAGTGGTTTGTTCATTCATTCAACCAGTATTTTATTGAGCTCCAACTATGTACCATGCATTGTTGCAGGAGTTCAGGACACATCAGTGGAGCTTATATTATAAAGTATGTTAAAAGGGCAAGTGCTATAGAGCAGGATAAGGGATGGGTTGCAGCTTTCAATATGGTGGGCTTTTACAATGATCACTTCTTGTTCTGCTCCCATTCTGCTGATCTTCTGTAAGATCTCCTTTCATCTGCCCTTTGATCTGCTCCTCTACAATCTTAACTAAATGTTTAGGATCGTACCATCCTACTGATTTTAGGATTCCTATCTTAGTCCATTAGAATTGAGGTAATACTTGCTAAGGGCTCAGGATTTTGGACATTTAGCATATAAATACTCAGCTATGATATAATATTGTATCCATGTGTAACCTACCTGCATCATTATACCTACTCCAAAGCTTTGCCAAATAAAAGGACAGCCTTCTTTCTTCTTTATCATATCAGAATTTGCATGAATGTTGCCTACTTGCCCTCCATTCACCTTATTAGGAAAATCATTTAAAGTGGGGGAAGAAAAGTCCATCTTTCAGAACCGAGCTGGCTGTTTCTGATGTTTTTAGCAGAAACAAAATAGCTCAATTGTCTATTTTTCAGAAGTGAAAAGAGAATTTTCCATTTATTCTCTGTCACGTTTGTCTTCACCTTCTGAAGAGTTAGCACTAGCAGGGAACTGCCTTTGAAGTCCAACAAATGAATCTTTTATTAAGACTTCAGGATCTGAAGTTTCTTAACTGCATTATTGGGAAAGCCTTTCTATCTTTGTTGAGTTCTCATTTTGCCCCAGAGGACCAGCTACGTAATATCCAGGGCCCAGTGCAAAATGAAGTTTTGGAGCCCATGTTCAAAATTTAAAGATGGCCACAGCAGAGCATTAAACCAAATATGGGACCCAGCTGGGCAGGCCATAAAACTGACCCTTACTCCTCCTAGTTCCTGTATTTGAATCAGGTGTTCACTTGATTTAAAATTCACAGGAAAAATCCAGTACAATAAAAAATACATGGTAGCACTATTCAGCCTTAGTTTTATGAGAGAAATGTAATTATACTTAAACTGAGAAAAGGAGCTAAGAAAGGATTTGCAGGATGTATGAAACTGGGAAAACCTAAGTTGTTTTTGTATAATGAAAATGTGAAATTAAAAGAAAAAAAGTCCTTTTAAAAATTAGTTCTTAGACACAATCGGTAAAGTATTACTTCAACAGTTTCTTATTAAATATAGCCATAACTAAATTATAATCTGCTTGAACAAGCTTCCAAGGTCTGTATGTGATATTCAAATACCAGGAAGCATAATGAAATAGGAAAATAGAGATAGAATAAACGAGATTTTAAGGTCTAGTTCTCAGGGGAAAAGGGACACGAGGAAAATACTTGTCATTTTGGAAAGTTGATATGGCAGTCATCTATTTAAGGAACATTCTCTGGTCTTTTGCCATGGTCTTCATCATCATCATTATTATCAATTTGTATTTAGGGGTATGTCACTATTGCATGATGTGTTATGTGTCCATTGAAGTAAATATGTATTTTTGGTACCATCTAAGCAGAATCCTCACGGAAATTAAACATATTAGTAATTCTGGTTCTGGGAAAAGTACCGAGATACATGATACTACATGCATATAGGTCATTGTGTCTGTGTGTGCACGCGTACACACACACACACACACACACACACACACACACACACATACACACACACCAGTTACTGAAAATATAATATTTTAAAGCAAAGGTTGGCAAATGATGAGCCTTGGGTCAAAAATGGCTTACAACCTTTTTTTTTTTTAATAAAGTTTTATTACAACATAACCACACATCTTTTTGCTTGTGTCTATGGTGACTTTGCACTACGAGGACCGAGTTGAGTAGTTCCTGCAAATTCCTTACAACCAGCAAATCTTAAAATATTTACTATCCAGCTCTTTACAGAAAAAGTTTGCTGATCGTTGGTTTAGAGGGACTTAACTGATGAAATATTTCTCTAGCAGATGATTAAGCCTACAAAATACATAATAAAAGAGACACTGTTTATTCACATACACTGATTTTTATTTAGAAATATGTATGACACAGCAGTGTTTTTCCCCAATTTTATTAGCATAAAAACAATATTGAAATAAGTCCTTTCTCTTTAATTATAACCAAATCATTTTGCTATGTATTCTTGACATGATTGATTAATTCCTGGCTTGTCATCTTTAATATACCAGGCGGCTAAGAGGTGAATTAAACAGTTGTATATTTTCCATTTAAAATTTCTGTAACTATTTTTTTTTGTGTGTGTGAAAAACTAGAAATTGTAGTAACCTACCTACAGACCTTTTGGAAACAATTTTGCTTTGAGTGTTCCAATCAGACAGTCGCAGTAAATCAGTTTTCGAATATATTTCCTTATTACAAATTTAATAAAATGTTTCATAGTTTGTGATTTCCTTACCATTAACAGAGAATGAACTTCAAATTGTAGTTTAAAAAAAATAAACAGACATGACAAGTATGCAACATAGAATTTTTTCAACAGATGTTTTTTACTTACCAAGATAAAAATCCATTTATTTGCACAGACCAAATGTAAAGCATATGCACAGCAGGAAAGATGAGCATATTTTCTCAACCAAAAAAATAAATAAATAAAGGAGGGTAGTCATATATATGTTTAAAGTGTGAGTAGATTCATAAGGTCTCTGAGAAAAAATATTTGGGACTTTTGGAAAACCTTAGATGTGGAATCATCATTAGGTATTTTTATATTTGTCCAAGTAAACTGATATCAGCTCTCCTTACTTTTTAAAAAGATTTTTTTAATAAACTAGTGAATAGTTACAAAGAATGTTATTACAAAAATTAAGTATAAAGAATAAAGATGTCCACCATTCCTTTTAAGCAAAAGAACATTGTTATTATCTTTGCATTTCCTGTGTTCCCCTCCCTATCATAACGTGCTCTCCTTTCCCTGTCAGAAGCAATGAATGTCCTAAATTTTGTTTTTCTCATTCTTTTTCTGCCCTTTCTCTAGTGAAATATAATTGACACACCTTGTATTAGTTTCAGGTGTACAGTATGATTCGCTATATGTATATGTGGTGAAATGATCAACACATTAATTCTAGTTAACAGCCATCACCATACATAGTTACAATTTTTCTTGTGATGAGAACTTATAAGATTTACTCTCTTAGCAACTTTCAAATATATAATACAGTATTATTAACTATAGTCACCATGCTGTACATTAGATTTCTGGAACTTATCCATACTATAACTCAAAGTTTGTATCCTGTGACCAACATCTCCCCATGTTCCTCACCTCTCATTCCTGACAACCAATTTTCTACTCTCTTTTTCTATGAGTTCGGTGTTTTTAGATTCCACATATAAGTGAGATCATATAGTATTTGTCTTTCTCCGTATGACTTACTTCACATAGCATAAATGCCCTCAAAGTCCATCCATGTTGTCACAAATGGAAGGATCTCCTTCTTTATCATGGCTGAATAATATTCCATTGTATGTATATACCACATTTTCTTAATCAGTTTATCCATCAATAGATACTTAGGTTGTTTCTGTGTCTTGGCTACTGTAAATAATGCTGCAATGAACATGGGTGTGCAGATATCTTTTCAAGTTAGTATTTTTCTTTCCTTTGGATAAATTTCCAGAAGTAGAATTGTTGGATCATAAGGTAGTTCTCTTTTTAGTTTTTTTTGAGGAACCTCTGTACTGTTTTCCATACTGGCTGCACCAATTTGCAATCCTACCAGGAGTACCTGAGTGTTCCCCTTTCTCCACACCCTCACCAACCCTTGTTTGTTGATTTATTGATGATGGCCATTCTGACAGATGTGAGGTGATATCTTGTTATGGTTTAAATTTGTATTTCTCTGATTATTAGTAATGTTGAGCATCTTTTCATGTCTATTGGCCACCTGTATGTCCTCTTTGGAGAAATGCCTATTCAGTCCTGTGTCCATGTTTTAATTGGGTTGTTTGTTTTTTTTTGGTGTTGAGTTGAATGAGTTTTTATAAATTTTGGAGATTAACTTATCAGATCTATCATTGGTGAATATCTTCTCCCATTCAGTACGTTGTCTTTTCATTTTGTTGGTTTCCTTTTTATTGTGATATAGTCCCATTTGTTTATTTTTTTCCCCCTAACCCAAGGAGATAGAACAGAAAAAAAATATTACTAAGAGCAATATCTGAGATCTCACTGCTTATGTTTCACTTCTAGGAATTTTATGGTTTCTGGTCTTACATTTAATCCTTTACTCCATTTTGCATTTATTTTTGTATATGACATAAAAAAGTGGTCCAGTTTAATTTTTTTTGCATGAATCTGTCCAGTATTCTCAGCACCATTTATTGAATAGACTGTCTTTACCCCATTGTATATTCTAGCCTACTTTGTCATAGATTAACTGGCCATATAGGTGTGGATTTGTTTCTGGCTCTGTCTTCTGTTCCATTGAGCTATGTGTATGTTTTTATGTTGTACCATGCTGTTTTAATTACTATAGACTTATAATATAGTTTGATATCAGGTAGGGTGATACTTCTAACTTGTTCTTTCTCAAGATTGTTGTGGCTGTTTGGGGCTTTTATGGTTCCATGTAAAATTTAGGATTATTTGTTCAAGTTCTATGAAAAATGCCATGGGTATTTTGATAGGGATTGCATTGAATCTATAGATTGCTTTGAGTAGTACAGACATTTTGACTATGTTAATTCATCCTATCCATGAGCATGGTATATGCTTCTATTTATTTACATCTTTAATTTCTCTCTTCAGTGTCTTCTAATTTTCTGAGTACAGGTGTTTAACCTCCTTGGTTAAATTTATTCTTGAGTATTTTTTTTAATGCAATTCTAAATGGGCCTGTGTTCTTAATTTCTCTTTCTGATAGTTCATTATTGGTGTATAAAAATGCAACCGATTTGGGAATATTAATTTTGTGACCTGCTTTTCTGAATTCATTTCTCAGTTCTAATAATTTTTGGTGGAATTTTTTGGATCCTCTCTCTCTATAGTATCATGTCATCTATAAATAATGACAGTGTTATGTCTTCCTTTCCAATTTGCGTGCCTTTTATTTCTTTTTCCTGCCTGATTGCTGTGGCTAGGACTTCCAATACTATGATAAATATAAGTGTTGAAAAAGGACCTCTTGTCCAGTTCCTGA
Source organism: Hipposideros armiger (assembly GCF_001890085.2). Lineage (NCBI taxonomy): Eukaryota > Metazoa > Chordata > Mammalia > Chiroptera > Hipposideridae > Hipposideros > Hipposideros armiger. The sequence goes on from NW_017731506.1 coordinate 1,539,830, forward strand.
TCTTAAGGGAGATGCTTTTAGCTTTTCCCCATTGAGTATAATGTTTGCTGTGTGTTTATCATATGTGGCCTTTATTATGTTGAGATGTCGTCCCTCTATTCCTGCTATACTGACAGTTTTTATAGGAAATAGATGCTGGATTTTGTCAAATACTTTTTCTGGATCTATTGAGATGATCATATGATTTTTATCCTTCATTTTGTTAGTGTAATATATCTCATTGATCAATTTGTATATGTTAAACCATCCATCCTTGCATCCCTGGAATAAACCCCACTTGATTGTGGTGTGTGATCCTTCTAATGTATTGTTCAGTTGAGGATTCAACAATTGAGGAATTGAACATTATTGTTCAACCTTGCATAGCTCCTGGTTGTCTCTCAAACCTTTGTGATTGCCCAAGCAGCTTACTTTGGTCTTAGTGGCTCCCAGTAGTTGAGAGTTTGCCCAGTCCTGTCAGTGTTCCACAGGGGAGGATCTCAGTCATCATCTAGATTCATGCTGATTGGATGCTGGACCCTTAGGTGGCAGCTTTTAAAGTATGCAGATATTCCTCTTCCAGGGGAAGACTGGGAGGCGGGTGTTTCTGTTTGTGCCCTCTGCACTGAGCCCTAGGGTGATAGCCAGTTAAGAACTATTTCTTTGTTAGTTACCATCCCACTGAACCCATAAACATAAGCCCTGCTGGTCACCAGAGCTACACTATCAAGGAAAGTGTCCCCTGGTGGCAGCCACAAAAGTCTCAGAACCAGGCATCTGTACAAATTTATTACTCAGACACACCCATGATGTGGGGTGGACTGGTGCTTGCCAGTCTGTGTGGGTTTTTTTTTTTCCGAATAGTTTCAATCTAGTTGTGGAGGGCACAACTCAGAGGCCCATGTGGGGATCAAACTGGCAACCTTGGTGTTATGAGCATTGCACTCTAACCAACTGAGCCAACCAGCTTCCCTCTGTGTGGTTTTTTGAGAGTACTTCAATAGGCCCCCAGATATATGTTAAATTAGATGCCTGCCACTCAGGACGAAGCTTTAAGATAAACAGGCCTTTTTCAGAGGAACACTGGATGCAGTTCAGTTGGCTGCCTCTGTGTCGGGCTCTGAGGGATAGACCGCTGAGTGTGCAAGCCTGTTTCTCAGTTCACCACAGCCTTGTGGATCTTGTTAAGGCAAGCCCCATTGGCTTTCACAGCTAGATTTTTGGCAGCTAGTCTCTCAGGTGCAAGTCTGAAAATCGGGGTGCCCGATGCGGAGTTCAAATCCTCCTCTCCTCAGGAAGGAGCTGAGAGTTTTCAGTTCCCTCCTGATTGAGTAGCTATACTGGGGGTGGGAGTGGGGTTTATGGTAAGATTGCGTCTCAGCCCCTCCTTGCCCTTTCAATTTGTTTTTTTCCTTGTTTACCTGATGTGTAGGAGTCACTCAGCTATTTTTTGGATTTAGATCAGAAGAAATCGTTTCATATGTAGCTGTAGATTCAGTGTATCCATAGGAGAAGGCGAATTTAGTATCCTCTTAGGTTGTCGTCATCTGATCTATTTAGATATTTACATGTTCTATGAAATTTTTTAGCACATGTATACATTCATGTAATAATCACCACAGTCTGAATGCAGTGTTCTTCCACTATGACCAATCAATTCCCTCATATTTTCCTTAATCGCTACACTAGCCCCAACTCTAACCTTTGGCAACCACTGGTCTGATTTTCATCACTATAATTCTATCACTTTGAGAATGTTATATAAATGGGCTTATATGTTATATATCCCTTGAGATTGGCTTTTTTTTTTCAGTCAGCATAATGCTTTGGGGGTCCATGCAAGTTGTTGAGTGTATTAATAGTTCCTTTTTATTGCTGAGTAGTTTTCCATTGTATGAATGTACTATAGTTTATCAACTCAATCTTGAAGGCCATTTTTTTTCCACCTACTTTTTTTGCCTATTATAAATAAATAGGCAAATAAATAAATCTGCTGTAAAAAATTCATATACACCTTTTTTTGTGTGTGAACCTAAGTTTTCATTTCTTTAAGATAAAAAACCAGGAGAGCAAGTGCTGTGTTACATGTTATGTATAATTTCATTAGAAACTGATCAACTGTTTTCCAGAGTAACTGTACCATTTTACATTCCTAGCAACACTGTACTAGAGGTCTGGTTGGTCCACATCCTTGATAGCACTTGGGATTATCAGTATTCTTTACTTTAGCCATTCTAATAGGTGTGTAGTGGTATCTCATCTTAGCTGTAATTGCCATATTCTTGATGGCTAATGATGTTGAATATCTTTTCATGTGCTTATTTGCTATTCATATATTTTCCTTTGGAGAATAGTCGATTAAAATATCTGGTACATTTTCTAGTTGAATTTTCTTCTTTGCTGTTGAATTTATACGGTACTTTGTTCTGACACAAGTATTTTATCAGATATGTGGTATGCAAATATTTTCTCTGAGTCTATGGCTTGTCTTTCCATCATTTTAACAGGGCCTTTCAAGGAGCAAAAGTTTTTAATTTTGATGAAGTCCAATTGATTTATTCTTTCATAGAATGTGCTTTTGATGTCATATTGGTATCACTTTGATTTAACTTTGTTAAAATATTTAAAACTAATTTCTACTTAACAACTTGTTTCTTTTAGTAAACTAAGTGTTTAATATGTTACTTAAAATTAATTATTCAAGTTTTAAAATTATTATTACCTACTAGGTATGTCAAATGTGTGTGGAGATCTGCTAAAGACATCCATAACAATTGTTTTTCTTTATCTCCCCTTTCTCTGACTTTGTTTTTTATTTTGAGCCTAACATATTCAGAATATGAATTTTCATGGCTGTTATATATTTTTTTACAACTTTTCCTAAATGTGTACACCTGTGTAACTACACCTCAAACAAGATAGAGGACTTTTTAATCATTCTAGAAGTTCCTTTATTCTCCCTTCCAGTTGAGCCTCACGTTCATAGTCAGCTACTTCTCCTATTTCTAGCTCCATAAATTAGTTTTGAATTTTTTTAACTTCATATACGTAGAATCATGCAGTAAGTATTCTTTTTGTTATAGCTTCTTTTGCTGAGCATAATGTTTTAACTAATCATCCATATTGTGGTGTATATAAGTAATTTGCTTCTTTTTATTGCTGAGTGGTATTCTTTTATATAAATGTACCACAAAGTGCTTATCCAATCTCCTATTGATAGACCTTTGGGTTATTTCCAGTTTTTTGCTATTACAAAAAAACAGCTGCTGTAAACATTCTTATACAAGTCTTTCTGTGGACATGAGTTTTCATTTCTCTTGGGTCAATACCTAGGAGTGGAATTATGAGTCACAGAAAATGTTAAGTTTGTAAGAAACTGCTGAAGATTGTTTTGAAGTTGTTGCAACAATTTAAAATCCCCCCCAGCAATGTATGAATGTTACTCTACATGCTTGTAAATAAAAAGACTAATAACATTTGATTCTGGTTGCCCTCAGAAATAATTTCTGAGTGTTCTTTGTGTCAGATGAGGTTCTTTTGCTGCACTCAATAGAAATAGATTTTTGCTAAATTAAGAAAGAGGGAACACATTCAATGCTGTAAGTACAAAAGCAGTGGCATAGAAAGGAGTCACAATAACAGGCTGATGAAGGAGCCATCACTGATGGCAGGGATGGAAACCCCAATTGCCCTTGAAAATTGAAATACCAGGCAAGAACATCTAATTTGTCTTAATTGAATTAGATAACTCTCCTGGCTAGGGAACTACAGGGCCCCCCAGATCTCTACTTAAAAAGGTATTCTTCAAATATAAAGGGGAGCTGTTAGGAAAAGGAATAGATCTTTGAGTGTGGAAGCCAACAAATATCGATTACAGTCTCTGGGTTTTCAGGATGATATTTCTCTCATTGTCCTGATATATATCTTTATAAGTATCTTTTTTTTTGTTTTCTTGCTTATTCATCCTGGAATGAGGGACAATCTCTGCAGACCCAGTATTTGCCATCAAACATAGTAAAACACTTTCTTTCCTGTGTTAATCCCAGTTTTTTGACAGTCTGATCCAGCAGAGTTTGCGAAAATATATAATCTCAAGAATGTATTGAGTTTTTTTCTAAACCCCCTCTTTTCAATTTTCTGACTAATATACAGAAATTAAATCTACCCAGATAAAAGGGGACATGACACCCTCCTTTCTTTGTTTCCTGTTTTATTATGTTGTTGAAACTGTCTATTGACTATAAGAGGGATCTCTATTAGGATGTATTTCTCTAGGTACCTACTAGCAGTGGGGCTGTGGCTAACCTTTTGACTTGTACAGAGCTGGGTTATTGAGTTAGTGAAAGAATAGCCCAACCAAGAGTCTCCCTGGCTGCTTTAAGCTATTGAGTCACCTTGCTTTCTGCTAGCAAAGTGTGTGTCAGTTGCCAATAATTAATCAAAATCCACTCCATAGGTTTTGTAGCTCTTTCTTCTAATTTTTAAGGTTTTTCCCTGGTGGTATGAGTTTTACTTCTTTCAGTGACTTTATAGGTGTTATATGAGAATATCGGAAGGGATATCAGTTAACTGACAACCATTTTGAACTGAATATGCATTTATCACAGAGTCTATAAACAAGAGTGTCTTGTTTATTTTCTGCATGAATTAGGTACCTTCAGGATTGTAAAGAAAGGTTGGAAGCTAAAGGCTTCTATATGGAACTCTTTTGTAGTTTACTTATTTCTTCCCTGGAGAGTACATTCAATGGTTCATTCACCAGGCACTTAGGCCTGTGACCAGCTCTCTTGGAGGCATGAATACCAACCATCTATAACAGGAGATTAAACACCAATTTGGGGGAGAGATTTATTTTTCAAGAACAAGAAGTTATTTTTGGTACATTGATACAATCACCTCAATCAAATGGTGTGTTTGTGCCATTGTCTTCCTTATAATGGTATTTAAATATGTTATATTTAATAATAGGAGTCTGATGTGTTTTTTTCTTGTAAATCTAAGTTTTCATAGAGGCTTATCACTGGAAGTAGGGCTTCTTATGAAATTGCTGTAAAAAGGGCAAAAACCAGACTGACATACACATACAGCAAATGAACAAAGTGAAAAGGCAGGTTTTTGTATTTTCCCTCAGTATTCATAAGTATATAATATAATTTGTTCCTGTGCTGAGGACATAGGAATTTATATCTCTAAACTCTTTCATTGAAGTATGCTTCAAGCAAAGAAAAAGAGACACGGTATAACTGAGAGGAAAAAAAAAATCCACTCATCAAAATTAAGACACAATAGTAAGTAAAACTAGGCATTAAAAAAAAATAGAGAGAGAGAGAGAGAGAGAGAGAGAGAGAGAGAGAGAGAGAGTACATTTCATGTTTATCTTTTTCTCCAAGTTTGAATTCAAATGTACAGGTGGAAACTCAGTGCATTTCATTTTTGATGCTTTTGAAGCCTTCTCTTGAAACTGAGAATTATTGCTTTACATCTTAACTTCAAGCTCTGGAAGTGATTATTGTTTATTTTGGAAGTTTGTTTTTTTTTTCCTCTCTTGTCAAAGAGGAATAAATCCTGGTCAGCAGATGACAAGAACAACTGCTGCTTCCTATAGAGAAATGTACCAAAATGCTCCTGAGTGAAAAAGTGACCTCCAAAAGGAACTTATTAAAAACATTCCATTGTGGCATCCAACATACCACGTTGGAGGCCTAGTCTGGTAGAAACCATATTGGATATCTAGTATTTTTTTCTGCGCAATAATAAATAATAAAAAGCATCTGATGTATTTCCACTGGAAGAAGAGAGAGAACCGAAGGTTTTTGAGAGTTAAATGACATCTGCCAGGAACTCCCTAATCCCTTCTCTCTAAATAACTGCTTGTGAATTCAGGGTTTTGACCCTGCATTTGTCTGCTTTGTTTGGGCTTCTCAATAGAAAGATGCTATGTGGTAAATGTGTGATATGGGAATTAGCTCACGAAGACAAGATTGCACAGGACTTGTGTAGCCATGTGTTCCATCAAAACTATTAATATAACTACAATTCCCAGGAATAGTGATAAAGTTGACATTATTCCCAAGGAGAAAAAAATCTGTCATTTATTTTCTGATCAAAACCCTTAGAAACCTGAGTACTAAGATCCAGTTAAGTGAAAGAAATACTTTTGACTTTGGCTCATTATTTATTTATTCAGTTATTTTAAATGGCTTTTGAAAACCCTCTGCTTCATTTGAAAGTGTTCTTTTGACCACAGTGCATGTGAGTGGGATCCTATTCCAAAAGGGAATACATTGGAAGTACTTAATCCTAATTCATAAAATTTTAGACTTGAAGCAACTTTTGAGATCATCAGTCCAATCTCTTCCTGAAGATAATCATCTGGCCTCACCTGGGCATTTCTAGCGATTAGAAACTCATTATGTTTTAGTCTTTCTCTTTGGGGAAATTACTAGAAGTTTCTTATCTTGCGAGCAAGTCTGCATAGCTGTAATTTCTATATCTCAGCAATACAAAGAAGGTGATTAATCATTTGATATAAAATAGCAGTTATTTTAGGCCTCTTCTAATATTTTTGTAGAAAGTTTGATCCCTCACATGTCTCCCTGTCAGCCTCCCCACACCCTCTTCTCCCCAAGTTTAAACACATTTACTTTCTCCAACCACTTCTTATAGGACAATGTTTTCAGTGTTGCACCAAACTAACCTCCTCTAGACAAAATTACAATCTCTCTAAGATCCTGCTTAGTTTCAGCTAAGTAGGATCACTTTAAACTTTGTGGTTCTTGCTCCTACCAATGCGTCTGAAATACCTAGGGAACTTTAAAGAATTTCACTTCATTTGGAAGCATTCAGTTTTAGTTGATGTGGGATGTGGCCTGGGCATTAATATGTTCTAAGAAGTCTCTCAGTGAAGAAGAGGTACAACCCTGCTATGCAAGTCACCTGGGGCCCAGGCAGGAATTTAGGGTTGAGGACACAGCTAACTAATTAATGTATGACAAGGCTTATAACTGAATCTTGAGAAAGCCTATCTAAGCATTTTAGGAGAAGGTAATACCTGCCATTTATCAAATGCTTCATACCTGGCATCAGGCAAAGTTATTTATGAAACTTATAAGTTAGAGCTTGAGGCTCAAAGTAACTAAGTGATAGGAACAAGGTGATATAGCTAAGAACAAAGAGGCCAGGGAATTCCACACCAGATTTTCTGGTTCTGAGCTAACAACCTCCCTCTTGATCAGCTGGCTGTGCTAGCATACCTGGCCCTAATAGAGCAAGGGTCAGAGAAGGGAAGTGGTGGCTGTAAGGGTGAGTTGTTAGGCTGCTTCCAGGCCTGGTGTGGGTGTAAGCAGGGGGTGCGGGGAGTGAGGCCCTTTGCTCTTCAGATTCCTTGGCGCCTGGGGCAGGGCAGACCCAGGTAGAAAGGGCGCATTCTGAAAATAGGAGATAAAGCTGGGGGTGGAGGACAGTTCTTTTAAGAGGCAAGTGGCCTGGATGTAGGGGCATTTAGTGTAGTAAAAGCCAACAGGTGTCAAAGTCTCCATCCTGACCCTCATTTTCATTTTCTCCTATACTTAAAAGCAGGGCATCAGACATTTCTCCAGAAAATATGTGAGAAAAATATTGGGCTGTTACCTTGAGCAGATTAAACGGATGACTTCTGACATACTGACTGCCCCTTTCTGAATGTTCATTCCCGATATCCTATCAGACCTAAAGAACTGACTGTTTGGTACACACACACCAACCATGTTAAACACTATTTATCACAGTCTGACCATCCTTCGAGGCATCCTGGCCATCTCCTACAAACCATCTCCTTAGGACGCGTTGACCTGTGTGCGTCCTCATGGAGCCATCTTAGCAGAGGCAATAATGAGAAAGCTTGGAGCTCTTAGGGGGCCGTTTTCTATTACTTTTGTTTGTAATATTATTTTTACAAAACCCAAAAAATACAACGTTGGTTTTCTAGTTTCATCTGTGTTTTATTTTTCCTGTCTACAAACCTGTATGTATTCAGTGACTGGGTAAAAATCCTGTTTGTTACTTATAAATATTAAAATTAGCAGGTGACAGAGAAGTAGTGACCTGTTTATGTAATACTTTTTGTTTCTACAGCTGTTACAGGGACAGGCTTGGGTCAGTCAGATTGGCTTATACTTTACTGGAACTTTAGTCACAGACAGTGAGAGTTACTTTTCCCAAGACTTTGTTCGTTGGCTGTCTTACTTTGGGTTCCCTCAGAAGCGGCCTGAATCAGTGATTTGAATACAAGAAAGTATTGGGAGGCCAAGGAACACTGACATGGGAAAGGGGAATTGATATAGGGAAGGAAAGACAGAAAATAGGAGTCAATTATTAAGTTGGCTCCCATAGTGGGTAGCTAATTACATAGAGAAACTCTGGAAAGCAGTGCAGAACACAAACCTTAGCTTATGCAGCCATGGAGCAGAGGAGCTCAGGTCTTTATATCCCCACATCTTTCAGTCAATGGGTAAGGCCATCCTTCGGCAGTCCTCAGGCACCATCCTTCTTTAGACATGTGGAGGCTGGCTGTTGGAAGTCTGCTTGGGTCAGCATGAAAATGGTACCTTACATGGGTCAGAGGAAATTTGGAGGAAACACACTGGACACATTAAATGTGGTATCTGAGAAAGAAAAACGAATTCATTATATTTGCCATGAGAGATGCAAGTAAATACATTTTATAAATATTTTATTTATAGTTATTAAGTTTAAGTCTGTCTATTACAAGTCTTTAATCAATAGTTAAGCTATTATCAGAAAATTACACAATTTTCTAGAATTACAAATTGAAATGGGTTTTGGTCTATACTAATCTCTGAAGATTTTTTATCCTGAATCTTCCCAAATATAAATTGCTTCTCCCAAGTTTATGTGAGCTTGATTCACTTTACGTGTACTTGATCTAATTTATATCTAACACAGTGTTAGCCACTTACAATATAACAGAAAGGAGCTTATAGTGAAAGAGTCTATTCTAATACAACACAGCACATTTTAAAAATAGGTATAGTGGATCTAAAGGGGCTCATATGATTATTGTGGCTACAAAGTCTTTGACACTCCTCCCATGGAGAGGTGGGGTCTGTGTTTCCTGCCCTTGGTTCTAGTTGGGCTCTGTGACTACTTTGATTAGCAGAATATGGAAGAAGTGATGCTATGCTAGTTTTCAGGTCCCAGACTTAAGGCACTGGGAGCTTGCACTTTCTGTCTCTGGGAATGCTTGCACTTGTGATAGTCCCTCTGGGTAACCCACCTGCCATATGTGTTGTGAGAATCTCAGGCCACCTGGTTGAGGCCCTGTGTAGGTGCCCCTTCAACTGTCACAGCTGACTTCCCACCAGACAGACAGAATTAGCCTTTAGCCATGAGAATGAGCCATTTTGGGTGTCTAGCCCATTTGAGCCTTTTCATGACTATTTCCTCAGCTGACAGCTGACTGCAAACTTAAGGGACGCCCTACATAAGAACCATTCAACTGAGCCCAGTCAACTCATAGAACCATGAGAAATAATAAAAACAATCTTGTTTTAAATCAGTAAAATTTTCAGGGAGTTTGTTATGCTGAAATAGATAACTAGACCACCCATTTGGGTTTTAGAGGAGGCTCTAAGGGTTATAAGAAGTTCATTTACATAAGACCTTATATATAAGAAGGTTATTTTGAGGTACTGGATGAGTTTGAGTTATTTATAAAAGTCAAGGGGAACTATGATCAAAAGTACAGAGGTGTAAACAGCCTGGTATATTTAGAAAAATAAAAACAATTAAGTTTTACTAAAATTAAATGATAAGACTAGAAAGTAGAAAGTTGATTGAATATGGACATTCCTATGTACCTCTCAAGCATCTGTGTCCTCTAAGTGGTCTAAATTGTCCTCAAGAAGCTAACAGTCTTAGGTCATGAACCCAGTGACTGATCCAAATTGTCTACAAATACATTAATTAGCAATGAATAACAATAAATAAGCCTCATTCTTTTAGTTATCCAAAGACTTATTGAGCCTTACTAGATGCTAGATGTTAAGGGGATTAGCAAACCAAAAAGTCATGCTTTCCTTCAAAAGCTTGCAGTATCTTTGATATCTAAATGTTAAAGAAGTAAAAACATACAAAGCCACAAATGACAGATAGAAAAACACACCTTCCAAATGCTCTAGGAGTTGAGAGAAGAAAACATGATTGTGGACTCCAACCCAAGAGGGAACTATGCTTACTGATATTTTGAAAAGGAACTGCCAACATCAACCCAACCCAACACCATACCGATACTTATCTTAAAAAAAGACTGACTCGGGTATTTTATAAAATAATAATTATGAAAGCCAATATGTAAATAACATTAATTATGTGTGAAGCACAGTTCTAACTGTGACTATATTAACTCATTTAAAGATAGTAATTTCCTTCATCTTGAAACAATTCTATGTAGTACTAGTAATATTATCCCCATTTTAGAGAGAAGTCACACAGATCATTAACTTGCATAAGGACAAATGGCGGTAGGTGGTAGAGCTGGGATTTGAACCGAGGTCGCCACTACTAACCAGTACACTACTGCCTCTCATTAGGCTATGGGCTTTATCTGAATGTGTTTTATAAAAAGATTACTTTTTAATGATAAGTTGGTGATTCACTTTTGCTTCCTTTGTATATTACCTATGTATGTTCTTGAAAAACAGTAACAGGAATATTATTTGGTCAAAGCATCCACCAATTAGTAATGATGACTGTTTTGCATCATTGTTATCGCATATTTTAATGCAGGACTAAATTGATTTTTATGGCTATGAATTCTTTGATAAGAAAAGTAGGATCAGAACTTTGTTTCATCATTGGGGGACAGTAACCCCATATCTGACCCAGCATATATACGCATTTTTTCATCAAACAATTTTTGTAAAAACCTAAAAATATCTGAGGAAGCTCGGAGGGCTCAAATACATGGATACTGCTGGTTGAAAGCATGTCTGTGCCATGGTTTTAGCCTTTCCTTGATGTTCTTGTTTGAACATATCCATTAGTTTTACCAATTTGTCCACAGAAAGCATCTTGCAGTGAGAAGAATGGGGGCTAAGGGACAGCATATGCTTATGACAAGAGTGAGCAAGGCTCGAGATTGCTTTTGCTTGTGTAGTATGCACATTAGAGGCTGTCCCAGAGACCAACACACGTGACTGGCTTTCTGAGTTGTTTGTAATTCTTTTGTTTTGATTTTTTTCCCCAACAAAATTATATTAAATTTAATGCTCTTTTTTTTTAAGATTTTTATTGGGCAATTGGGGGATGGGAACAGCGCTGAGGAGTTGGGGGAAGGGGAACAGACAAGTTGCTGTCCTTTTGTTCTTCAGTCTAGTTGTGGAGGACGTTGCTTCACTGGCCCAAGTTGGCACCATCATTGCACTCTTCCCAGGCGAGGCAGATCAGTCGCCGGCTTCTGGATGGCCGCTCACTGTGGCTGCTGACCGCTCACGCTGGCTGCTGGCTACACACGGTAGCCCATGGCAACCCAGTGCAGCAGTGGGTGTAGCCTAGGCCATCGCCGGTGACTCCAGGTTGAGATGTTGTTCATTATCTTAGCTGTAGAGGGCAGTGTCACTGTCCCTCTTATGTGAGATCCAAACCGGGGCCCTCTGGCGTCCCAAGCCAGCTCTTAACCAACGCGCCACTCGGCCGGCCCGATTAACGCTCTTAAGAAAATCACTGCCGGGGTGACCCACTAGCTTAGTTGGTTAGAGTGTCATGTTAATACCAAGATTGCTGGTTCGATCCCCACATGGGCCAGTGTGAGCTGAGCCCTCCTTAAAAGAGTCAACTATGCCATTGTAGCATGAAAGTAATTTGTATGCAATGACCATGGCTGTTCCCAAATACAATACAATACAATAAAATAAGAAAATCACTGCCTCACTAGCTTCTAAGGACAATTGGGAACAGGTAGACCATCAGTATTTTACTGCCTCATCTTTACTGAGACTAGACCCAGAGATGAATTCTTTGGAACATATTGATAAATATAATAATAGTAATAATAATAATAATAATAATAATAATAATAATAATAATAAACAACAACAACAGCAACAATGATAACAATAAACAACTTCCATTTATTGTGACTATACTGAATATCAGGCCCTGTTCTAAGCATTCTTATTTAGCCTTCAAAGCAACCCTATAAGGTAGGAACTATTACAGCCCCATTCAGAAATGAAACAACAGGTTCACAGATTGTTGGTAACTTGCAAGGGCCACATAATTGGTAAGTGTTGGAGCCAGGACTTGAACTGGTGGAGTTCTGAGCAGAATTATCTGTGACTCTGTGAGGACAAAGTGCCCATCAGAGTTAAGTCAGTGTGACTGTTTTCTTCTCTGATGTTTGAAAAATTCCCCTTTCCCTGGATTTGGCAATGCGACACTCTTACTTCACGTAAGATGGATTTTTACCTCCCCTTTTGGAGGCTCTTGTTGAGAATTGGAAACTTTTCAAAGTCACTGTTTGGTGAAATTTGAATAAATCTTGCTGGGACTGGAAAAACATCAATAGTAGGTTGCTTAAAATCTGGATGGGTGGTATGACTGTGCCAAGGTCCGAGTCAGGCAAAGATTAAAGGGTGTGTCACTGTGGGTCCTCTCTAGGAAAGGTACTTGAAGGTGGGTCCAACTGACCAAAAGAAAAGGAAAACATGGGAACACCAGCATCAAGTGTAAAAAGACTGGCAACGTTCGTTGAGACCAGTGTAAAATTTAGAAAATTACACTATTACAAATACAATCAGAATTCAATGAGAATTCCTAGAACTATTGTTTAAAAAAAATAAAAATAGATTCAAGCAATAAAAAAGGATTTAAAAAATAAGCTGGATCTGTAACCCTGAATTACATAAAAACTTGTAATTGGAAATAAAAGGGGTAGTCAGCTTAATGAGTGATACTCAGGTCAGGAGAACCCACAGGTCAAAATGGCAACCTTAGGAAAGTAATGGCAACACTGGGCCTCATTGTGATGGAGGGGGAAACTGTGCCCCTAACAGAATGCAAAGTAAGAGGATAAATGCCTATTTTTTAGGATACTAAAAAATATATATATATATATATATATATATATATATATATATATATATATATATATATATATATATATATATAACAAAAGATGAATACAAGTCACGTTTGACTTCTGCAATTACAAGAGGTGCTCAAAGTGGTTACCATCAGCATCCAGACGCTTCTGATTATAGTAAACTACTGCTTGAACAACTTTGACCAAAATGTCCACTTGTATACATTTTTTTGACATATGTATATAATATATATTTATATATTTATATTTATATTTGTAGAATTGCCAACAATCTAAGCTGAGATTTTCTTGGTTGCAATTAAAGCTTCACTTGGCATTAATGGATTAAAAAATATATATATGTTTTGAAGGTGCTCAGGGTTTAGAGCGTACACTCTTCTCTGTTCTCAATCCTTCTCTCATTCCTCCTGTTGGCATTTCAGAATCTGGCGGGTGCCCTCTTGACCGCAAACCCTGAACATGTGTTTTGGTGGCAGCTGCCAAGGGAATAAACAGGACAGAGCAGATGTGGCAACAGCTGGAGTGGACTCTGTTGACTTTAAAATTGCTTTTCAAGTGAGGCTCAGCAGTAGAGCTCATGGGCCTCATCATTTGCTTTTCTGTGGTTAGTTAAAAGTACAAGAAATCTGTACTTGTATTAAGAAGTCTTAGAACACACTTTAAAATGTGATATTTTGACCTGAAGACCTAGATTTAAAAGTGAGGGCTTCCTAGCATGCCTAATCCACAGGGCATATGGAATTGTCTACATAGTCAATGATGCTGGTAAAGTTTTTCCTAGAAAAGTTTTCCTAGTTAGAAAGTCAACTCATTTTTTAGATCCTCAGCCTCCATGTTGCTTGAACTGGGGCTCTGAGGACTAAATCTGGGCTCTGTTCAAATAGAGACAAGAGAGGGTCCCATGTAATTGGTCTGGGGTTTAGGCTAGCTACTAGGATTTTAAAAGGCTCCCCAATGGGTTCTAATGTGCAACCAGGTTTGAGAACCACTGATTTAGAAAGGATTCTTGGAGGCCATCCTAATGCCTCGATGGTGGGGGAAATTTGTCATCTCCCCCTTGATGGTTGAGTTTATTAACATCAACAAGAGATTGGGGCTAAGCAAATGGCCTATAGAGACTTGGGGATCCACAGCTGTCCCCTTCACTTCCTGTCTGTGTGGCTTTGGGAAAAGTATTTTACTTCTGTGCTTTGGTGTCCTACTTTTAAAATGACAATAGGGCGTCCCTGTAGGATAGCTGATAAGCTCAGTGGACAGTGTTTAGCACAAAGCCTCTGTGTGTGTGTGTGTGTGTGTGTGTGTGTGTGTGTGTGTGTGTGTGTGTGTACGTGTGTACACTTACATGTAATGTTTATGTTAACTCCCTCCTATGGCATGGGTTAGGCTCTAGGCAAAATGAAAACTTAAATATTTGTTGATCTGAAGTAGATAATGAAGTCAATGTCCCCTGCAAAGTGGAAAATGTAGCTGGAGGGACTTAACAGAGAGAAGAGGAATACTGCCTGACATTCCCCACCACTGTTTCTTCTATATCTGATTCTTACTGGTTAGCAAAAGAATTCTAAAACAAACCTTCAAAATCAACAAAAACAGTACTTTTCAGCATCACACAGCCCTTTCATTTTGGCCTTAAGATGCATTTTATGTGGATAAATGGGCACTTGCATTTTTCTTACATACTCAGGTTTCAAGTAAGATTTTAATTGACAAAAAGCACTCTTCTGTTAAAGAATTTTGTTGACCATTTCTAGTCTGTCTTCCTCCATAGATAAGGAAACTGAAGCCCCATAAACTTAAATGATTTGCCAAGTTCTTCCTGCAAATAAGTGGCTGAACTGGGTAGTGAACTCCGCTCTCCTGTTGCCCTCCTATCCACCCCAATCTTCCCTTGATGGTTATAGTGGTGCTCAGCAAACTTTAAGGCATGCAGGAATCCCCTGGTGGTTTTGTGAAAATGCAGATTCTAATTTAGTAGGTCTGGGGCAGGATGGAAGGGTCCCCATTTCTAGCTGCTTCTCAGGTATCAGAATATAACAGCCCTTTAACTGTGTGACAGTACTTCCATGTGCTTCACTTAGGTGCTATGTGGATTTGAAGATTCACCCCCACCCCACACGAATTCAATCTTTAACTTTTCGAAACTGGAGGCCATTGTATGGAACGTGTCTCCTCTTCTCTCCATGGACCAGAATCCCACTCGTCCTCAAGGCCTCCCTCACTACCCCAGCCTCTTCTTCTCTCTTCTCAGCTCTCACAAATTAACATTTATTTCATAGTTCTGTAGATGTTTCCATAGGTTTTCACGTATATTAGTATCTTTATAAGTAGCCCATAAACCTCTTTAGAAGGGAATTATATCCTGACTTTTCACAATTCTGAATGTGTGCAAAATGGCTGACACATACGTGTAGGTTAAGAACATCTGCTCATGTTCGCTTGGTTGGCTCTGGGTAGTGGGAGAATTGAAGGCTTTCTTATTCTTGTGTGTATCCTCAAATAAGCACCACTGTCATTATTATTTTCATCAGCATTGCTTTATTATTTTTTCCCCCAGGTGGTTGGCACAATGATCCTTTTCTGTAGAATTTCAGAAACACCATTTGCTTCACTCAGTCAGGGTCAGTTCTAGCCAGTTGTTGCTTAGCAATAATAATGACATGTTGAGAATTGTCTAATGGGTTTTGAACACCCTGAGCAGAGAATAGCCATGGGCAGCTGGTTGGTTAATTGTGGCCTCCAGTCATCACCAGGACACCAGTGCCGATGAGGATAAAACATGCTAAGACCACTGCAAAATGCACTTTAAATCACATTTTGGGTACAAACACACATTTAAAAAAAATAAATAGCAATAAAATCTTTAATCTGCAGACGATTTTCATGTACTTTAAACAATAGACATAGACATTTGGCCTAAAATAGCATATCCTCCCCAAGAGCCCAGGAGGTTATTCGGCCTTTCAGAATTCTCTGTGGGTGCTGGGTGGTGATGGCCATGGCCCTGGTGGCAGATGGTCACCTGAGGAATGATCACTAGCAAAATGTTATGTTGAAACAGCTGTTTTTGAATGATTGGAGTGTATGTTGCACCCTTTTTTTCTTTTTTTTTTATATAACTCAGAATGAGCTGATTATGTTCCTACACCTGGGGCCTTTCGTGTCAAGTTTAAGTTGAAAGTGGATCACCAGTGCCAAGTTATAAAATCCTGAAAATAAGGGTTTCTATTGGAAACTTTGGAACTGCATGCGAGCAATTAGAGACTGACTAATGGTCTGGATGGCTTCATCATGTATTTTCTCTCAAGCCCCAGAGCTTTGTGGTCATGTTGCAATGAGTGATGTAGTAATAGAGTGTGCGTAGAATGCTGTTATTACTGCTGACTGCTTCTATTGTCATCTTGACAATATTGTTACTACTACTTAGAAGATTGAGACCTCAAGTGTCCTCGACATAGCACAGAACAGACATAACAAGTCTAGGAATCCGAAAGCTAATTCAGATGGAGCAGGGGAAGATGGGCATAATCCCCAAGTGAGAGAAAGAATTCAGAGACTGCATGGGAATTCCAAAAGGTGATCATCATTGGATGTAACACACTGCAGAGATGAGCTGATGGTTCTTTAAAGTGAAAAAATTCTCAGTATGCTCAAATGGGAATGAGTATGGCCAGAGACATTTCATTTTGTGAGGTCTAGTATTTGGTTCTTTGAAGAATAGTCCTAATTAGATGTAGTTAAATTCATACTTGAATTAGCTTCACTGCAGAGAATCTTTCTTGTGGTTCTGTCTTCCCTTATTCTTAGAAGAAGGAATAAAATATTTCAACATAACCTCTGAGCGAGTGCTCATTAGCAAGTAGGGTCCTTGAACTTTGAAAATGAGATGTGAAGAATGACAGATTCTGTCTACTTCTAGCAAAATCCCCCAAATTTGGTGCATGTTCAAACTGGATCTACTTGGTTACACAATATTGATTGTTATTACCATCAGTCGTGCTGCCATTGTTTGCCATATTCCTTTCTGGAACGTCGAGGTCACGGAATGCTAGAATACCTGTGTATATGACAGGGCAGAGCCTGGCCTCTCTATGAGGGTACCAAGGGAAAGACAGAAAAACCCCAAAGAGGAGAAGAGACATGTTGCTTGAAAAATATACCGTTAAGAAAACATGCCTGCCTTTTTATACTCACTGCGATCAGGTCTATCGCTTTAAAACATGACACATATGAAGTGACTCCCTTATTCAAAAAACTACCATGTCCTTCATGACTATAGGATATAGTGAAGGTTGCTTTAGGCTTCCACATCAAAATGCATCTCACCCCATTTTCACTACAGATAAAGTTCTTTATTTCTGCTATGTATCTTTCCCAATTAGGCTGGAAATACCTTGCTGTTGGGGTTCTGTTTGATTGACCTTTATATCATTTATAGAATTAATCTTTGCCATCCTATGCCTCTTCCAGGAGATATCACTTATGCCTCCCTCCCTCCCTCTGCTGACTAAAGAGTAACTATCCTCTCCCATTGCTAATCTTAAGTCGGGCCACAGCTGCAGGCTTACCTGAGTTAGGGCTGCAAACTAAACTGTCCAGCATCAGGCCAGTGGTGTTCTGACCTTGTAAACATCAAGGCTGCTCTAAACCTGGCCAAGCTGGACACCAAGCCTTGAGCTGCTCTGCTTTCTTTGAAGCTGCATCCTGATCAAAAGATAAGTGTCTCTGCAAGCTGCTTAATTCTTTCAGGCATCCAGGGTTTTGTTTTGCAAGGGTATGCGTGTACTTTGCACCTGTGTAGTGTTTAGTAGAAGGCAAGACTGTTGCTTCCCTAAGGAAGGTTTAAATTCAGTTTGACCTGGAGACAGGATGCTGGAAAGTGCCCTGTGTATCTATAACTTGGTGACTGAGCCCCAAAAGATCAAAATCCTGGAAGTGTGAAGTCATTAGCATACTTTATAAGATTCAAAGTTCTTTGACAATAAGGCAACTGTGTATGATCTGGGAAAATCTGCTATAATGTGTGATTATTAGTGTTGGAAATTTAAGAAAAGCAATTATTGGTCATACTTAGTATGATAATGGTGAGAGTCAATATAGAGACTAAATATTCTGAAATTCAGAAAATTCTCACACAATTTGTTGTTTGCTTAAATGATATACATGCCCAGATATGTGCATTATTTCTTCTTTGTTTTCCATGAGAAGAAATGTATTATACACCTGAAATTGTTTATTTACATTTGTTTTTATAATTATAATAAAATCATATCTTAGGTAGTGAGAAGGGCTATGTTGAGACTGGGGCAGAAAGTGACTGGGAAACTGCCTTGGAAAGGTGGTCATGAAAGACCCATTTGATGAGGTAACATTTATGCTGAGACCTGAATGACAAGGAGCCAGCCCCGCAGCAATCCTGAAGAACAGTGTCTGGGTAGAGAGAAGAGCTAGTGCAAAAGTGCTAAGGTCAGTATTCGCAGTAGCATTAATCACAGTGGCCAGAAGGAAGAAACAGCCCAAGTGTCCATCAGCTAGTGCATGGATGAACAAAAGGCGGTATATCCACAAAATGGAATATTATTCAGTCATATAAAGGAATGAAGTTGAACCTTGAAGACAATAGGCTAAGGAAAGAAGCCAGACACAAAAGGTGACACATTTTGTGATGTCCACAATAGATAAATCCATAGAGGCAGAAAGCAGACAAGTAGCTGCCAGGGTATAGGGGGTGATGAAAACGTTTGGAACTAGGTAAGGGTGATTGCTGCAGAACATTATAAATGTATTAAATGCAACTGAACTGTATATATCAAAATGGCTAACTTCATATTATGTGACTGTTACCATAAAAAAATTATGTTGAAAAAATATATTGCTAAGATGAGTACCAGTTTGCTGTGTCTGAGTAACAGAAGGGCCAGGGTGGGAACTGTGACAGTGGTAGGGAGTTCATTTTTCTGGGCCCCCTTCTCCTCCAAGGCAGAGGATTTTTGGTTCTCTCCCTTGCCTGGTAGCAATAGATATTTGCCTACCTCCTGTGGGACAGAGGGCTCCGTACCCTTTCCTAGTTTCACTTCTCCCCTTCTTGAAAAGCAGTGGATGAATGCCTGGGCCTTTAGTGGGGTGGGAACATTGTGCCCTCAGCTGACATTTGCTTCTTAGGAGAGAGGAGCCTGGGAAAGTGGGTGGTATTTTGTGCCTCTCCCCCAGCAGCTATTGATCATCTGCAGACTGATCTCACCATGGTGGGAGGTGATGGTGGGAGCTCTTCTGTCTCCCCTGCCCTGCCTCCAGGCTTTCTCGAGGGAAGGATCTAGCCAGAGAGTGCATACTTCCCAGGAGTCTTCCATCTTGACTCTGTAGCCCATACTTGGTCTTTAAGAAATTTAAAAAATTTCAGCTGATTTCTTCTTAACTCCTTGTAGGGTGGCCATTTTTCCCTCCCATGCTGTCAAAGGTGGAATAGTTGACATGTGTTGTCCCTCCTTGAAAGGGCTTTTCATCCTTTGGTGTTTGGTTCACTTGGTTGTCTAGCATGTTCAGCTCCAGAGAACTGATGATTTTGTAGATTATCTTTTTCTAATTGTTAGGTTGGGAGTGATGATCACTTATAGCTTTCTATGTTTTAAGTGGAAATGAAACTCTATATATCTTTATTTTGTGCATAATCAAATCTATGCATTTTTTTTTCTTTATGGTTTCTGCTTATGGTCACATTTTTAGGAAAAAAAAATCCTGGCCAAATATTATATAAATATCTGTATGTTTTTTAACATATTTCATAGTTTTTCTTTTCACATTTAGATCTTTAACTTACCTGGAATTTACTCTAGGGTAGAACTTAAAATATACAACCTTACTTTTTTTTCCCCAAATGATTACTGTATTTTGCCATGTATAATGCACTCCCATATTTTTGGCCCAAGCTTTCAGGGAAAAAAAATCTTTCGTTTTAATTTTTTGATTCAAATTTTTGTTTACATTTAGGCACTTGTTTTTTGTATTATAAAGGAATTTTAATATTTACTTTTTAACATTATGGTACAAGGAATTTTATGTAACAAATAATTACAAAACACAAGAACAATCACAAGGTACAAGAAATCTTATGTACCAGTAGCAAATTTACAATATTTATTCATCATAGAAGGCCAAGAACTCTACGTCATTGCAAGTTCATCATAAGTTCAACACAACCAATTATATCCCAGAGTATTATTTTGCATACAGATAGTTATTGATTTCTAGAGTTATACTTTTAACTCATAAGCATAAATAAAAGCATTAAGAACATTTACATAGATACAGAATTAGTACTATGCATATATAATGTGCATCCTTATTTTTCCCTCAGAAATTTGGACAACAGAGTGTGCATTATACACAACAAAATACGGTAGACAGTTTTATAACATAATTTATTAAATAATGCATCTTTTCTAAAATTTGAATTAGTACCTTTATCATATATTTACTTTTGTCTATTTATGGACTTTTCATTCTGATCCATTGATTTGTCTTTTTTTTTTTTTAAATGCCATTGAGTTTTAATTACTGTAGCATTATATTTTAACCAATGGAATAATTTCCCTATTACTCATCTTTAAAAAAAATAAAGATCTGGTTTATACTTACATAATTTTTTCAGGTGGTCATCAAGATCATCTTTCAAGTCCTTTAGAAGTTCCCACTGGAATTTTGGTTGTGATTCTGTTAAACTTTAGAGTACTTTAAGGAAGAAATAACATTTAAAACAATGTCTTTCCATTCAGGAATATGGTGCATTTATTCAACTTTCCTTTATGCCTTTCAGCAAAATTTTGTTACTATTTCTCTCTATAATTTTTGTTGCTTATAAACAAGATTCCCCCTATATTTTCCAACTAATTATTGTTGGTATGTAAGAAATTATTAATATTAAGAAGAGCTAACATATTTAACTCTACTCATATACCAAGTATTATGGTGAAGAATTTTGCATAATTACATCATTAAATTCTGGCATCACTCTTGAGTTAGGTACAAATTTAGGTCTATATTTAGACCTAAATATTTAGGTTACATATAAAGAAACTAAGTTTAAAGGATGAAATTTTCTGATATTCAAGACAAGTATATGAAAGACTTGGGATTTGAAAAATGATGTCTGACTTTAGAGTTGTACAGTGTCCCCACTTTCCACAGTTTCAGTTGCATGCATTCAAACGTGGTGTGAAAATATTAAATGAAAAATTCCAGAAATAAACAGCTTTTAACTTTTAAATCGAGTACCATTCTGAGTAGCATGATGAAATCTTGTGCCTTCCTGCTCCATTCTTCCTGGGACATGAATCGTCCATTTTCTAGAGGATCCATGTTCTATATGCTACCTGGCCATAGTCACTTAGTAGCCATCTTGGTTATCAGATCAACTGTCATGCTATTGCAGTGCCTGTGTTGAAGTAACACTTACGTTAGTTAATAATGGCGCCAAAGACATTCACATATCTTTTATTATAGTATATTGTTATAATTATTCTTTTTTATTATTAAATATTGTTAATCTCTTACTGTATCTAATTTATAAGTTAAACTTTACTATAGGTGTATATGTATAGGAAAAAGCATAGTATATATAGGGTTCAGTTCTCTCTGTGGTTTCAGGCACCCACTGGGTGTCTTGGGATGTATCCCCACAGATAACGGGAGAATACTATCCTTTTTTTTTTTTTTTAAGATTTTTATTGGGGAATTGGGGGAGGGGAACAGTGCTGGGGAATCGGGGGAAGGGGAACAGACAAGTTGCTGTTGTTTTGTTTTTCAGTCTAGTTGTGGAGGATGTTGCTTCACTGGCCCAAGCTGGCACCATAATTGCGCTCTTCCCGGACCAGGCAGATCAGTCGCCAGCCTCTGGAGAGCCGTTCATAGCGGCTGCTGGCAGCTCACGCTGGCTGCCGGCTACACATGGTAGCTTATGGCAGCTCACGCTGGCTGCCGGCTACACATGGTAGCTTATGGCAGCCCACTGCAGCAGGGACTGCAGCCTAGCCGTCTCTGGTGACCCATGGCAGCCCAGCTCCAGGTCGAGCTGTTGTTCAGCATCTTAGCTGTAGAGGGCAGTGTCACTGTCCCTCTTATGTGAGATCCAAACCGGGGCCCTCTGGCGTCCCAAGCCAGTTCTTAACCAATGTGCCACTCGGCCAGCCCGAGAATACTATACTTTTAATCAGTCACTTGTTCCAATATTTTACTGTGATGATATGATGATGGCTAATTTTCTGAGTTTCTCAAGAATATATATCTGAAAATAACACTAATTTTATATCATTATTATAAATGTTACAATTCTCTTTACTTCAATCTCTAATTTTATTGGCTAGTACTTTTAGCATTATATAATAGTCATTCCTTTTTGTTTCTTCTGTATTATGAATGCCCTTAGTATTTTGCCATTAAATATAATATTAGCTATTAATTTTAATTATTTTAATTTATTAATTTATTATTAATTTATTATTTTTAATAAACCATGAATGGATCTTTAAATGCTGATCCTGTATTCTATTCAATAATCATATTTTTGAGTTATTTTTATGATGTTTCACTAAATTTTCTATATTGACAAATTTCATTCCTAGAATAACTTCAGTTATCATCAACTTAAAAAAATTTACTGCTATATTTGATACTTCTTTTTAGTTTTGTTTTCCACTCAGTTTCATCAGTGAATTTAAGTTTTTTGTGCTTTTTGTTGCTAATATAATAGGTTTAATATCAGAATTATTCTTTATTGTTAAATATGATAAGTTGTATGCTATTTATTGTTCTTGAACCAATTAATTACTATAGAAATTATCTGTCCAAAGCACTAAAGACCAGGAGTCCAATGGAGGAATAGCTCTTTGTCAGCATTTTCAACTTCTTGAACGATTATTTGCATATTCAGATATTCTAATTATTTTTAGGTTAAATATGATAATTTATACTTCCTAGAATATAACATATTCTATATCATCTACACTTCCTACAATATATGTTCTATATAATGTCATATTAACGTTTTCAAATATATTGCTATATAATTTTCCATTTTATAAAACATTTTGTAGAGAATTTAAAAATCTCCTGTATTTTTCTGGTTATATTTTATTTCTCATTTCTTTCTTTTTTTTATTCTACCTTGATACATATTGCCAGAATTTGCCTTTTTTAAAGACACATTTTTCAAAGATCCAGTTCTGAGCTTTATCAATTCTCCTGTTGTAACTCTCCGAAGTAATGGTATTGACTTCACAGTAATTGTCATGAATTTTTTTTTCCAATTATTTTTTATTATGAAATACACTTTTTTTTTTTTAAGCTGAGCCATCCTGCCACCTGTTGGCAGCTCAGTGGCAACTCAGCTCGGGCTGGACTCGAACCGCTGTTGCTCAGAGCTCAAACCCTTGAGCGAGCTCTTAACCAACTGAGCCACGAAATACACATTTTTTAGAATTAGTTTCAGCTGTACAACACAGTGCAATAGTTATACT
>NW_017731506.1:1564944-1573908 GCF_001890085.2 Hipposideros armiger
AACATTGTTTGGTCGACTTCTCTGGCGACTGTGTAAACTGTTCCAACACTATAGCAGGAAGAAGCAGGACTCGTTGCTGTGCGAGGCCTCCTGGGTCTTGCCCTGTGCACATCACACACAGTACCCTACATCTCAGACTTATCATGAATGCGTGCAATTGTTAGGGATGTTGGAGGTTCTGTTGCACACTCACGCCTCCATTGTCGTACTTCCACAACGTTCTCAAATTTCAAATACCATTTCAAAATGGTTTTGTGCTTTTCAAAGGACAGCCGTGCTTCTGCCATTTTCTTTGACTGTCTTGCCTGTTGCATGGTGACACTAGCGTTCATTTGATTAACACCATCTTTTGAGTGAACGTCATACTACACATTGCTACCATAATTCAATTCAACTTTGAAAAGTAATGCATAGATAACATCTCTTAAAATGTGTATACATTTTTCTTGCACACCCGGTATGTATGCATGTATGTGCATGTGTGTGTGTGTATTGGGTTGTCAGAAAAATCACGACGCATTTTTGCAACGAAAAACAGAAAAAAAATACATCATGACTTTTCTGATATATATATATACATCAATGAAGTTAAAGAGAAAAGTCTAGCCCCTTTTATAGCCTTTATAATATACCCCTGGTCTCCATCCCTAGAACAGAACATATGAGGTGAAGTTGCCTCCTTCCATCCCTAAGATGTTGATGCATAGTTGTCTTTGGGAATAGATAAGCGCTGGTAAATGGTGGGTATGTTATATTCCCTTACAAGCTTTATTTCTGACCCAAGTCTAATTTGGTTCTGTGAAATAATGATTCTGATTAGCGTCTCCTGGTTTTAAAAAATAATTCTCTTTGTAGCCCTCTAGTAGTATCTCCATACATTTTAGTTTCTGCTTATTTGCACTACAAAAGGAAAGCAGAGCGAAGGCTGTGATTATGGAAGCCTTGGATCATTCTTGGGCACCAGATTCTGGAAAGTCCTAAACACACATATGAGGTCTGACAATTACATTCACGAACTTGTTGCAGCAATGTTGCTAACCTTTTTGGATATCAGAGGGATTATTTGTTATGAATTTGTACCAACTGGACAACAGTTAACCAAGTTTACTATTTGCAAGTGCTGAAAGGTTGTGTGAAAAAGTTAGACGACCTGAACTATTCACCAACAATTCATGGCTCTTGCATCACAACAATGCACCAGCTCACATGGCGTTGTCTGTGAGGGAGTTTCTAGCCAGTAAACAAATAACTGTATTGGAACACCCTCCCTACTCACCTGATCTGGACCCCAATGACTTCTTTCTTTACCCAAAGATAAAGGAAATAATGAAAGGAAGGCATTTTGATGACATTCAGGACATCAAGGGTAATACGATGACAGCTCTGATGGCCATTCCAGAAAAAGAGTTCCAAAATTGCTTTGNGGTGAGGCAGATCAGTCGCCGGCTTCTGGACGGCCACTCACTGTGGCTGCTGGGCGCTCACGCTGGCTGCTGGCTACATACGGTAGCCCATAGCAACCCACTGCCACAGGGACTGCAGCCTACGCGGTCACTGGCGATTGGTGATTCACGGCAGCTCAGCTCCAGGTTGAGCTGCCATTCAGCATCTTAGCTGTGGAGGGCAGTGTCACTGGCCCTCATATGTGGGATCCGAATTGGGGCCTTCTGGCATCCCAAGCGAGTTCTTAACCATCGCGCCACTGGGCCAGCCCTGGCCTATTCCATTTTTACTACCAGGGATTTATTGATGTTTTATTTTGTGATGTAGTAAGATAATGGAAAGAATCTTTATTCTCTGAATGATACCCAATGATTAATTATAAAATTAAATTTCTTTATTCTCTCTTTTTTTTTTTTTTTTTTTAAGCTGAGGCATCCTGCCACCTGTTGGCAGCTCAGCAGCAGCTCAGCTCAGGCCGGGAATTGAACTGCTGTTGCTCAGAGCTCACACTCTTGAGCGAGCTCTTAACCAACTGAGCCACTCGACTGGCCAAGGAAGAGATTTTAATTTCTGATATGTGAGCGAGTAATTTTGGCTGCAGAGAGGTATGGGAAGTTCTTTTTTTTTTTAATTTTTTTCTTTCTTTTTTTCAATTAAAGTTTATTGGGGTGACAATGGTTAGTAAAGTTACATAGGTTTCATGTGTACATTTCTATAATACATCATCTATATATCACATTGTGTGTTCACCACCCGGAATCAGTTCTCTTTCCATCACCATATGTTTGATCCCCTTTACCCTCTTCTACCACCCCTTTCCCCGCTTACCCTCTGGTGGGAAGTTATTTTTTAAACAAGTTTTCACAGAAGAGATTTGGGTATGACTAAAGCCTAGATTTTAAATGAAATAGGATAAAGTGGAGATGGGCAGAAAATAATTTATTAGCATAATTTTTTTCAAAGAGATTTTTAGTCTACATACACGTCTCTTAATCAGCTCAGGAAAATTTTCTTCCGTTGTGTCTGTGGCTATTTTTCCCCCCACCTGTTTCATTCTATTCTTTAGGAACCCAAATTATCCATATGTTTAATTTTATTTTTTGGTATTTCATATCTATATATTTCCTTCTTCATTTGGGAAATCTTAGAGTTTTCCGTTTTTGTCTTGGATTTGATTTTTCACATGATCTTTCTCTATTTGCTGACTCCAAAATGAGTTATAATATTTTTCTTTTGATACATCAGTTTCTTAAGAAAGCATTCTTTTTTCAATTCTCTGTTGTATCTCTTGGAGTTTTTCCTTCAGCTTTGTTTACTTCTTTTTGCATGATTGTGAGCACAACAGTTTCTTGAAAATTTCATCTCCATGCTGCAGACCATTTTTCAAAGGCCTCAATTTGCAGAATATTGAGTCTTTCTTGGATTTTGTACTATATTTGAACAAAATGAAGATTTGGTGTTTGTCAGCACACAGCACCTGTTGATTTCCCCAGTCCTGTTTATGATGGTCTCCTAAACTTAGGACAGGTTGATATGGAGAACTTTTGGTTCACCTGGAAACTGTACCACTGAGGTACAACCTACAAGGTGTGATCAAAAGATATGGTGAATGTTTAAATAAAAAAAAATTATTACAGTAAAAGACACATTGCCATTAATCCCCCTCAACATACTCCCCCTCACTTTGAACACATTTATCTCATCGTTCTTGCCACTTTCTGAAGCAGTTCTGGAAGTCTTCTTTCGTGAATGTCTTTACTGCATCCTCCATATGACAATGTTCCGTGTCACATGTTGCTTCTGGTATATGGCAATTTCTGTCAGATAAAAACATGATGGTGTGTCCTCGTCCACCTTATTCACTGGATCTGGCACTGTGAGACTTCTGGCTCTTCCCCAAAGTCAAAATGATCAAGGCAACCAAGACACTGCAACTAAAGACACTCATGAAAGAGGACGTCCAGAACTGCTTCAGAAAGTGGCAAGAACAATGGGATAAGTGTGTTTGAATCGAGGGGGAGTATTTTGAGGGGGATTAATGGCACTGTGTCTTTTACTGTAATAAATTTTTTTATTTAAACATTCACCATATCTTTTTATCACACCTCATATACAGTCAAGTGTATACAGTAGAAATTCTTTTTACCAGTGTAAACACAACTTCCACCTTTGATTTCCTCTCTAAAACATACACCTTTTTGCATACACTACTCTGAGTGTTCATGAATAATAGGCTACTCCCTAATTCGTCTGTATAATTCTCCTCTCACCTGCTGATTATACTTACTAATAATCAGTTGTGCTTGTTCCAAAACCTGTTTATTTTACTTGTTTGTGATTAAAATCATGTAATCTAATTGAATATTATATAAACTACCAAGTATGTTTGGAAAGAAAGAAATTATTTTCCATGAATGAGATCTATGTTTGGAAAGGTATATTGCTAATAAATAGGGCTGCTAAAATAGATATTGGCAAGAAAACGATAAAAGATTGGAACATGTAAAAATCTTTACATTTGATACTTACATTGTTTTTGAAAAGATAATAAGTTTTTAAATGCTCCTTAAAGAATTAAAACTTGAGATTATAGGTAATATAATTATTTCAAGAAAGACAATACAGAACTCTAATTATGGGGTTCATTTTCAAAGGAAAGGCCTTGGTCCTATATCAATAGTTGTGAATTGTTTTTTATGGTTAAGTTAAAATGCTTGTAATGTATGTTTTACTTTTCTGGTTTTCTGCTTTAACCAAGGAATAAACCAGATTTTATAAAAGGCATGAGCTTCTGCACATAATAGCTGTTTGCTATCATTAGCTTCTACTGAGGATCTTTTTGTTTTTTTTTCCCTTTGTGTAGCATTTTACTTGGGCAGGATACCCTTAAGACTGCACAGTACTGCCACTAATATGCCACTCTATTCTCTGCTCTTTGATTTCTGGGAGTTACTAGATCATAATAAATGTCATGTGACGTAAAGAAAACAGATGAGGTTCAAATGATAAATACACATGCATATGTGCACACACACAAATAAAGAAGGAGACTTCTTGTAAGCATTATTTTTACCAACTCTGTTTTTGTAAGGAAAATTAAAAGGTATGATTGAGATTTTCTTGGGGAGACAAGTTTTGGAAGCAGACTTTATGTGATATGAAGAAAAAAAATGAACTCAAACAAACTGCAATGCAGTGGGAGTTCTGTTTTCATGCTGTAAACTCATTCGTCAAAATAATAGATGCCATCTAGACGTGAATGACCTATATGGCCTCTCATTAACCTGGTTTGATTAGACAGCTAAACTATTCAGTAGAGTCTGAGGAAGACTGTAAATAAAACTGGGGGCTAGGAGTTGCGTGCATGTGGAGAGACCAAAACTGAGTGGGTAAGAATCTAAATTCATTATTCATATAATTTCAGATCTATAGACCCACAGAAGAAGTCAGAATTATCTCTGAGTATCTTTGTACTATGATAACAATTATTCTGTGTACATGGCTAAATTGCTAGAACATTGGAGGGTGCAATATATATAATAATACTGTGTTAAAAGTTGCTCATAATAGCTGATTATGTCTGTTAATTTTCTTGGTTATTTTAGGAACCAACTTAAGTGTTCGATTGTTGTAAAACAATAAGGATAATATAAATCATATATGTATGCTTTCAAATATTAATACTTATTCTAATTATTGGGGGCAACTTGAATTGCATCTTCTTGGCAAATGGCACTGGGATTCCTTGTAGAGGATACTTGCATATCTTGTTAAAAATGATGACAATGGGCCTGTTTTCAGTTTGTCTCTGTTGGTTGCCATAGTTTCCTAGGATACAATTACTCCCAGTTTCCATGGGCACACCGCTGGCTAGGGCTGAAATGTGCTCTCTCATGATGCAAGGGCAAATCTGGGAGTATAGTCTGCCTTAAACCACACTATTGAAAGTTTCAAAATGGAAGCATTAGAAAAAATATCAAAATACAGGCTCTTCTTACTCCACTCCCCCCCGCCCCCAAAGGCATAATGTTAAAAAAAAATGGCAGCTAATTGTAGATGAGTAGAAATAGCACCAAAATTGATAGAGAAAACAAAGAGAGAGGGAGATGGACAAAGATGAAAGAGGGGACACAGAGTAGAAGGTTTGGTATCTAAGGAGAGAAGAAGTCACAGTAATTTTATCCTTTAGGTTTATACTGACTCTACTTTTTGGCACTCTTTTTACCTCTGCTTTTTCAGTGTGCATTAATTAAAAATCAGCTATTACCTGAAGAATTCATGATCCTTAAGGCTGTTTCCTTTAGTTTTAAATCGATTCCTTGTCTTTTCTACAAATTTCCATGCTAACATTTTTTGTTTCATATGTGGATTTCCTTTGCTTTTTCATTCGCTCTGTTTTCCAATTTTGTATGCCTTTCCTTTGAGGTATTTTCCAGTGCAAGTATTTTTCACCACAGTTTGGGAAAACAGTAGCCAGTATTACTACATAAAAGAAGGAAATAGGGTATGAAAATATTTAAAATGAGAAGAAAAGAAAGGATTATTTGCCGAGATAGTATTATTTATACAGAACATTCCAAATAATTGGGTGGGAAACTTTAAAAGATTAAGAGAATTCCGTAAAGTAGGAGGTTCTAAAAATCAATCTGTAAAACTTGATAATTTATCTTTATATACATGATAGTTAGAAAATATAACTGCAAGAAAGATCTACTTTCTAAAAACAACCCAAAATGTAAAATAGTTCAGATGGGAATTTAACAAAGTGTGAAGAGCCTGTGTGGAGAACGGCTTTAAATTTTATTAAAAGTGTCAACTTTGTCTAAATTAATCTATATATTCATCCAATCTCTATGAAAATATCTACAGTTTATTTTTTCCAGGACCTGAAACAAAGCTAAAATTCATCTTGAAAAGTATAATATGCAAGACCAGCTAGAAAAAAAATCTGAGAAAAAAAGTAGAGAATAACCCTAAAAGATATATAAAAAAATAATAATGACAACTATATTTGATGTTATGGAAGAAATAAACAGATCAAAGAAATAAAATACAAAGTGTATTAATTGGAACAGGCTAGGTAACAACAAATTAACCCTGAAGCCCTAGGGGCTTAACACAATTGAGGTTTTCTTTCTTGCTCATATTTCAAGTTCATTGCAGGTATATGGAGTAGTAGGCAGCTAGCTCTAGGGAGCCTCTCAGGGACCCAGTCTCCTGCTGGCTCCCAGAGGTTCTA
Source organism: Hipposideros armiger (assembly GCF_001890085.2). Taxonomy (NCBI): domain Eukaryota; kingdom Metazoa; phylum Chordata; class Mammalia; order Chiroptera; family Hipposideridae; genus Hipposideros; species Hipposideros armiger. The sequence goes on from NW_017731506.1 coordinate 1,571,627, forward strand.
GCAGCATCACCTGCAATGTGGAGCTTTTCTTCAGTCTTCACAGCAGGGGAAAAGAGCCTGGAGGATGACACAGTTATTTTCCTGCTTCAGCCTGGGGATGAAGTACTTAGGTCAGACATGGCACCCAGGAGATAATAGGACTGTCTGTGATGGTGAGGTCAGAAATAGTTCCAAATATACATGGAATTGTAGCTTACAATATAGATTCCACTTCAGATCTATAGGGAGTAAAGGATATTACTTAACGGTTTGGTTGGAAAACGTTAGTGCTGATGTGATAGGGGGAGAATCAAGCAACATCCCTTCCACCTGTGACAAAATAAATTCGAAACAGAAAAAAGTTTGAAACTGAATTTCTAGAGAGTAGAAGGGATAAATCTTCATCTTGGGATGACAAAAGCTTTCTAAGCAGGACAACAAATATATAAATTATGAATGATCCGGAGAAAATGGTGAGGGATTTGAACAGGTAATTTGTGTGTGTATGGGGGGAGAGGGGGGAAGGCCAATCCCAAACTCATTCATGATTAATTGCAAATCAGCACAAGAATAAAATGACATTTATTTTTCTTTCCAAAAATGCATAATTTGATGATATTGAGTACTATTGAGTATTTGGAGAAATGTGCATGTTCATATTTTGTTGTCAGGAGTATAAATTGGTAAAAACATTTTTGTTTTTATTAAAAATAAAAATGTGCATATTGATACAACTGTTAGAAATATACCCTATAGATATATTTGCAAAAAATTATCCCAGTGAACAATGCTTATTGAAGGATTGCTTAAGTATCAACAAGACTGATTGTTGACAATTACAGTGTCTCTCAGAGGGTACTGGATGAATGAATTATTGCTTTACTATTCATGTCAAGGTGTACCAGACACTTCATTTAAAAATGAAGTAGATCTTACATGCTGGTATGTAAACATCTTTAAACCACATTATTACACTGAAATGCAAGGCACAGAAAATTATTAATAAATGTATACTCCCCCTTATACTTAGAAGGAATTATAAGAAACTAACAGTGCTTAGTTTTTGGAGAAGGTCTTAAGGGGGGGGGGGTGTTTGTGGGAGAGGAAAGTTTTACCTTTTTTTTTTTTTTAAATTTTGATTTCACTAACGATATACACACACTAATTTTTTTGGGGTCCCGGTGAAGTTTATGTGGCAGCTTTTGTTTCTTTTTTGTATTTCTTAGTATTTAACAAACACAATTAGACATTTTATCTATGTGTATGAAACAACCAATAAAAGCTTTTTCTCCAACGTCATTTTTCAAATATTAAATGGAAACAGGAAGATAGTAAAAAGTAAAAGTAGAAAATGATAGGTAGCATTTAGATAAACTATTAAAATCCTGAATTTTATTTCTCCCCTAGTATTTTCTTTGTTTTTTTTTCTTTCTTTTTTTTCCCCCAGCTTTATTGAGGTAAAATTGACAAAGCTGTGTATATTTAAAGTGTCTGACATGGCAACGATGTACACGTACATTGTGAAATGATTACCACAGACAGGCTAATTAACACACTCTTCACCTCACATGGTTACGATTTTCGTGGTGTGTGGTGAGAATGCCTAAGATCCACTCTGCTAGCAAGTTTCAAGTATACAGTACACTATTGTTAAATATAGTCACCATGCTGTACATTAGATCCCCAGAACTTACTCAGTTTTTAACTGAATGCTTGTGCCCTTAGACCAGCATCTCCCATTTCCCCTACCCACCCGGCCCTGGCAACCACCATTCTTATTTATTAAGAATAAAGAAAGAGTTTGAATTTTTTTCTTTTACACTACATTTCATATCTGTTTCAAAAAGTCTGAATAAATAAAGAATATACTTGAAGGTCAAAATTTTTTGGATTTACACCTTTATGAACACTGATTTTTTAAATTAGTAAATATAATTTATTAGGGTAACTCCAAGATATCTGCATACTTGCACAAATATGTCTGAGGATATTTATCAATACATTATTTGTAATACCACAATTACAGAAATATCACAAATATCCCTTTTTTTGGGTGCAGGTTAAATAAAGCTTGGTATACGAGTAGCTATAAAATGGAAACCTTGCAGAACTTAAGAGAATGAAGCTGGTATATGTACTTACATGAAAAATATCTAGGCTATATTAATTTGTATAAAAAAAAAGCAAGGTGAAGGAAACAGTGTGTAGTGTTCTATCTTGTTTAAAATAAAATTATGCATTCCATGTATGCAGTCTCTCTCTCTCTCTCTCTCTCTCTCTCTCTCTCTCTCTCTCTCTCTCTC
>NW_017731506.1:1577319-1581558 GCF_001890085.2 Hipposideros armiger
CGAACCGGGGCCCTCTGGCGTCCCAAGCGAGTTCTTAACCATCGCGCCACTCGGCCGGCCCAAAAAGGCATTTTTTTAGTTTTTACAGAAGCTACATTTCAGTCTATTATTAATTTCTCAAGCTTGAAAACTTTCTCTAACTCATAAAGAGAACCCGGCTGGGCTATAATCTCAACTTATTTTCAGAACTCTATAGTTATTTACTTTTTATGGCAAAGAGACCAAGGTTGTTCAGGGGAAGATTTAACTTCTGTGTTGTTTATCAGAAATGTGACAAATTCCTATGTGCCTTTATATTCCAAGAGCAGAGAGAGAGTCTTCATTTGCCAAAAGTGCCTTCTTGGTCACTTCCCTGTGTTTTCTCACCTATGTTTACTTATTGTGTGTATTCAGTTTTTAATTTTGTATACTTCTTATTTTACAGGAATGTACCACACCCCTACTAACATTTTAGATGAGAACATTTTCAAAGATACAAATCTTTGGATTCAAATACTCTTGAATGCAAATCCTTATGGGTTTACTGATGATTTACATCTTTGAAAATTTTCTCATCTAACGTGTGAGCAGGCTGTCTCTCCTCAAACGTTTTCCCACTAGTGAGAAATTTTCAAGAGTCCCTCCTTTCTTCCCAAACAGACCTTGAAGTTGACTGATTCATACTGAATTTTTTAAAATTCCAATTTTGTGTGCCAATGCAATTTATAGTGTAAACACTAAACAGCTTAAATTATTGCAGGTTGTACAGGGCATAGAATATCCTGTAACAGTCATGGTGCCTTCCCTCTAATTTGACACCCCATTTATTTAAAGAGAAATTTAACCTGCAAGTCATGTTTCTAAGGCATTCTGGAAGGAACAGCATGATAGTCACAAAACTATTGATTATATATATATATATTTTTTTTTTAAACCCGGGTCCTTAAAATATATATGTCCTGATCCAAATGATTCTTCTTTTCCCCTTTGTAAAGACTTTTGCTAGCTCCACATCATCATGTTGTCTGAGAAATCTTGTTATTGAAGGAAATAAATTTGTACATCACTTTTCAACTTCAACTAGATAAGCCAGTATAAATCACAAAGCAAAGGCTAAGGAAAAATGAAGTTTTCTTTAAAGAATATTTATAGATGAATGTCTCACTAAAAAGTGGAGTTTTCTGCTAGATTTTCATTAAAGGTCACTAAATCATACAGAGGATTGTGGAAAATTTGAGTGTAAATGCCATGATTTAATACATGTTGATGTAGTTCTGCTTATTTGAAATATTCTTGAGATTCGTGTTAGTTAGGGGAATATCAAGAGTTTTGTCTCCCTAGAAGGCAAAGATATTTACCTTCGAAAGATTGACAGATGAGATTTGAGTGTAACCAGTAAGGAAGGTAAAACCTCGAAGCCATTGTTTCTCAAGTTTTAGTGACATAGCGATCTCTGTACAGGCTTCCCTGAAAGGCAGATTCCTGGGTTCTGGACTCAGAGGCTCTAACTCAGTGATCTGGATTAGGGCGCAGGGACTTGGAATGTCTAACTAGTACCCCAGGTGATTCTGATGAGGTGACTCCTACACTACTAGTTGGAAATGCCGCTCTAAGATCATGATAATTTGTACCGAAATTTTTCTGACTAAAAGTAGTAGAAACACATACAAGGGTGCCAAAAAAATGTATACATATTTTGAGAAAGGAAAACACTGTATTAGAATTGTAATACTCAATATATACTGATAACAAAAGATGAATACAAGTCATGTTTGACTTCTGCAATTACAAGAGNGATACAGGCATTGCTTGCTCTGATGAGAGTGGAAAGGAGGATAGAATACTTACTTTTCTTTGTTTTGCTTTTTTATTTTGTTTGATTTATTTTTTAAAAAGTGAACCAGGTAACAACTAGCCAATTAAAGAAATAAACACATTATGTTCTGCACTTGTTGCTCTAGGCTTATGAGCAAACACAATTAATGTAAAGACGCCTTAGGTTTTGAAATCGTTCATTTTCTGTAAAGGATGATATCTACATTTTTATTGTATGAGGAGCCATATTATCATCATCATGACAAAGAATCTTATCCAGTCAAATTTCTTTTTCTTTACACTCAGTTGTCTGATAAAATAGATACTGTGGACGAACAAAAACCATGAAATGGTAGAAGTGGCTGTTCCTATAAAACCAGGGGGTCCACTTGCATTCAAGACCTACCTCCTATTGGCTCTGTCACCTTAGGCAAATCATGTAGATTGAGTTTCAAGCTTCCTCGCTTCTCTAGTGGACATGGAACACCCATGCTGCCTTGCGGGATCCCTGTGTGCTATTCATCAAATGTGATAGAAAATAACAAGAAGGGCCATAACACACTGTGATGTTCAATTTCAACATGAGGTGGTACCTATTCTTTTTTTTTTTTTTTTAGCTGAGCCATCCTGCTACCTGTTGGCAGCTCAGCGGCTGCTCAGCTTGGGCCGGGACTCGAACTGCTGTTGCTCAGAGCTCAAACTCTTCCAATATTCTTTTTTAATGGCAGGAGAATGGGTGCTCTGGAGATGTGCATAAAACTAGGATGTGTAAAATTAGGCTTTAAGTTGTGCCTCAGGGTATGGTAGTTACCCTGTAGCCTGTTAGTTATTCCATTGGAGGGGAGATCAAATAACTGTTTAACAAAAAACCAGGGAGTGTCGTGTCCTTGGAGAAGTTAGAAATCTGACTGGTAGAGGCTCAGGTAAAAGGTTCCCTGGCAGAAAGGTGTTCATTTACAAATCGTCTCCACACCGATGGAAGAGCCAGGCATAGATCCAGAGAGAAATCAAAGTTCATTAGAATTCAGTTACTGTTGATTTGTGTAACTTCTTAATCCTCTGCTATTTAATTCCAGTTTTAATTCAAGTAGAAACAACAGAAAGCAAAATTACCTTTTTAAAAATTATATATACACAGTTTTTTTTATTACCAAAGAGTTAGCAAGAAAGAAATAATGGCACTAATTACCTTTTCGCTGTACTTGTCACATTGTGTTTAGCTTTCCCTTTGGCTGTGACCTTTTGTTCAGTAGCTCTGAAAAATAAGACACTCCAGTGTACTTTAACATCCCTGACATCTTTTGAGCAAATGATAAGTGATATTTTGGGTGACTGCTGGGGTAATTACAAATATAGTGATAATATATGCAAATCTGATGTGAGAGAAATTATAGGTCACTGCTGTTTGTATCATGCCATTTCTGTGGTGATAAAAGAAATTGCTGTTAATTACCAGATTATTGCCATCCTTAATTTTGATAATTCTAGGCTATCAAACAGTGTTTTGAAACACAAGTTATATTATTTAATTTTTCCAGCAAGATAGCCACACTGGGTTCCTCAGTCATGATCCCTGCAAGTAACTGTGTGTGTGTGTGTGTGTGTGTGTGTGTGTGTGTGTGAGAGAGAGAGAGAGAGAGAGAGAGAGAGAGAGAGAGAGAGAGAGAGAAAGAGAAAGCACACATTTGATAACTTCATACCTATTATGGAATAAACAAGGATTGTTCATGAGTCTTGGGAAGATGAACAATTTCCTTTTCAATGGTTGCCATACATATTTCATTCTCTGCGAGTTTCACTCCTTAATTCTCCTGCATAAATACTGCTCTTCTCCTAAGCTTCCCTGTCTCCTGGGAAAAAGTGAAATCAGGAACCAGTGAGAATCAGTTGTGGCATATCAAAAAACATAACAAATTCTCAAACTTAAAACCTGGCTGTGCAATGCACTAGGACATTGGTATTACCACAATCACTTTCTCACTGAATTTGGACAATGACTTTGAAACTACCCCAGTCAGTGGGCCACACTTCATTCATCCACTGGATAGCTTCAAAACTCTCATGCATGGAAAGCTTTAGTACAGTCTAGGGTCCTGGAATGACATGGGTCCTGTCCATGATGTTGCCATTTGTTTATAAAAACAATATTCTCTGTTTGCCCTTTTAAGTGATGAGTTAAAAGAAATTATGTACAAGTACTGGCAGCTTTATTTGATTGAATGTGGTGAATAAGATAATTATATTTGTGGCATTTAAGTTCATGTCTTTTCTAAATACAGAGGGTGCCAATATATATATATATATATATATATATATATATATATATATATATATATATATATATATACACACACACACACACACATTTTAAGAAAGGGAAAAACTTAATTAAAATTATGCTGATGGTAACCACTTTGAGCACTTTTTGTAATTGCAGAAGTCCAA
>NW_017731506.1:1585048-1614752 GCF_001890085.2 Hipposideros armiger
CATTTTGATGACATTCAGGACATCAAGGGTAATACGATGACAGCTCTGATGGCCATTCCAGAAAAAGAGTTCCAAAATTGCTTTGAAGGGTGGACCAGGCACTGGCATTGGTGCATAACTTCCCAAGGGGAGTACTTCGAAGGTGACCATTGTGATATTCAGCAATGAGGTATGCAGCACTTTTTCTAGGATGAGTTCATGAACTTAATTGTCCGACCTCGTATGTAGATTACAGGGAGCTGCTAAACTTTTCTTAGTGATCTCAGTAGGCAGTTATCTGTCACTTCTTATAGATTATTTGTAAGGCAAAGAATTTCTTTACTGAGTAGGTAATTCCTGTTTTGATGATCTCAGAGATATTTCTGTCAGAGAGCTAACAGTGGGTTAAATCCAGTAAAATACTTGACAGCCCCATCTTTCCCCTGGCTTTGTCTTTTTCTCCAGAAGAAAAAAAAAGTGAACAGATGAGAAGTTAATCCAGGAATGTCTTGTATGTCCTTCTAAAGCCCCAGAGGAAATGGGCTGCTGAGTATCCCCTGCTTGTGTGCGCAGGTTCTAAGGGACCTTGCAGCCTTCAGGAGTTTGTGTCAGATGAGGGAAGCTGAAAAGAGGAGAGGAAAGAAATTGCAACTGATTTTACAGAAGGGAGACTTGTGTCTTCCATTTGAACGATGCTGTGGCTTGATTCTCCAGTAGATGTGTGCTGTTGTTTCTGCGTCAGCCAAGGCTGCGCCCCTGGCTTATGTCCTCCAGTTTGTCCATTGGCCTGGCCAAGAGGAGGATAAAAAGGTAAAAAGAGACAATGAGGAAAACTTGCATACGTGATTCTGAGAAATTTGATGGGAAAGCCAAATGCTAAAGATATGCTATATCTTGTTCAAAGTTACCCGTCAATTCTGTGTCAGGTCTTAAAGTAAAAATTTCGAGAACTTTTGCTTCCCATACTAGGACTTTAGCTGTCAGAAATTCACACGACACCATGAACTCAATGAAAGAATTTAATAGACACTCTCCTTCTCCTTCAGAAGACCATTTAACAGAGGCATAGACTAGAGATTTTAATAGTTGAAAACTGTTATATCTGGTATTGAAACATTGATTCACAGTAGATTTTAATGTTCCCAGCAAAAGCTTTTTGGCATTTTATGTCCTCCTGTTTGTCACTCTTCTGTACTGACACAGCTGTAAATCTTGATTATAGCTCCATTTCCAGTTAATATAGACTTTATACATGTAATGTTCATCTCTTTTTTCTTCTGAAGAATGAGAACACTTTAAAAACTAATCTTAAAGTTTTTGTAAAGCAAAAATATCAAAAGTAATCATAATGACATATCCTGTGTGATGAAGGACAAAATAATCTTAAAAAGAAAACACAAAGAAACAAACAGATTTGTGGAAGGTACACTGAATATAAAAGAATGTGTGGCTTCATCCAAGGTTGACGATTACATTTCTAGTTGGCATGGCCTCATATCTATCTCTCTATCTATCTGTCTGTCTTTCTATCTATCTGTCTATCTAATCTATCATCTATTTTACTATGAAAAAAAGTACAGTTTTTTTTCATTGAAGTTTTTATTTGGAGATAATCATAGATTCACATGCAATTCCAAGAAATAGCACAGATCCTAAATATTCTTTTCCCAGTTTCCCACAATGTAACATTTTGTAAACCTATAATACAATATCATGGGCAGGTAATGACATCGATGCATTCAAGATATAAAATATTTTCATCCCCAGAAGGATCTCTCATGTTGCCGTTTTATAGACACATTAATTTCTCTCTTGCCTTTACTGCCCCCTACCTTCTCTGCCAACACACACACACACACACACACACACACACACACACACACACACACACATCAATTGGAAATGACGCATCTCTTCTCCATTTCTATAATTTGGTAATTTCAAGGATGTTATGTAAATGGAATCATACAGTTTGTAACATTTTGCAATAAGGCTATTTTTTTTGTTGTTTGTTTGTTTTTACTAAGCATAATGCTTTGGAAATTTACCTATGTTGTTTTGTGTATCAATAGTTCATTCTCTTTTATTATTGGGTAGTATTCCATGGTGTGAATATAAATCAGAATGTTTAATTGACCCACTGAAGGGCATCCGGATTCTTTCAAGTTTTTTAGCTATTATAAAGAAGGCTGTTAAAACATTCATACATAGGTTTGTGCATGAACATAAGCTTTTATCTCTATGGGCTAAATGACCAAGAGTGCAATTGCTTCATATGTGTTTAGTTTAAGAAACTGTCAAATTGTTTTTCGTGGTGGCTGTATCATTTTACATTCTCACCAGCAATCAATGAGTGACCTATAGTCTCTCTTTACTTCTGGGTCGGGTTGGGCATGGAGGTCCCCACTAGTCCACTGATACCTCCCTTGCTGGTAGCAATAGGAGTGCCTTGTAACTTCTTCACATGATCTCCACCGACCACAGGGGGGCATGGGATGGGGTGGGGTGGCCTCATTATCACCAGGCAGTGATGAAATTCCTTACTCCTCTTTAGACCTCCTCTGATATCACCCAAACAGTGAGAAGGATGGACACCTCATTACGTCTGGGCCAAGGTGGAGGTCCAGGCTCTTCACGCAACCTTCTTAATACTGCCCTGGTGGGGTGCTTCATTACAGCCTGGTGAGAGCAGAATCTCAGTACCCTCCTTGGCCTTTTCTAGCATGGGTATGGATTGAGACACAGTTTTCTGTGGTGTTTGACTAGAATAGAGCAGTCATTGTCTAAAAGTTTTCTGTATTCCTAGTCTGTCCCTTCTGGTCCTTTGGCTCAAAAAAGGAAGCTTTTCTTGTGACTTTTTTTTTGGTCTGTGTCTGTTGGCATTACCAGGTATCAGCTCTAAGTCTGGAATATATGAGGAAAAAAATAATACAAAACAAAAATCCAGGAAATCACCACCGTGACTTTCCCTGGGTCCTTGAGGTCCCGAGGCAGCCTGCTTCTCTCTGCTTTTCAGTTTCCCTATGTTTGTTCCCTTCTAAAGGTGTAAGTCTTTTAGCTGTATTTGGTGGGAGGCATTGGGAAAAATACATCTACTCCATTTTCTTGAAAGTGAAAGTCAACATCCATCTTTAATGCAAATGTTAGTTCAGCATCCTGTGAGATCATCTGGTAAGTAGTTTCATTTCTTCATTCACCCAATTAACAAGCATTTATTGAGTTCAAGTCTGTACCAGATACTAGGCTAGATGAGCGAATACAAGAGTAAATAGATGCAGTCCAGACCTCAAGGAGCTCACAGTCTAGTAGGGGAACAAGAGCTACTAAAACAAAAAAAACCAAAGCAATGTACAACAATGCTTACAACAATATAACAACCATTGTAATCGTGATATGCATGAGACATTATTTTTTAGTGAGATGTTTCTTCAAAACCTCAAAACTCTCACCCTACAACTGGTACACCCAAACAATCCTGGGAATCTGATACATGGAGAAGACAATGTCTATGCAATTTTCTTTTTAGAACTCTTACCCGAAGATTAAATGAAAAAAAAAATTAACGTAAAAATAACACATGTGATTTTAAGTCAGATTACGGCACATAGATGCTAAAAATGCCCCTGTTTGCAACATTCCATCCAATCTCTGAAACAGCCTTCAAGTCACTGAGGGTAGCTAACAAGTGTTTCTGTTCTGACTTCCTTCTACTTTCTTTTCTGTGTTTTCTGATGTTGTTTTCCTGAGTTTCTTGTCTCTTCCCTGATGGCAGATGTGGGCCGTTGGTGATCCTCAAGTATACACTTAGCCTGTGTGAGACAGACATACTTTAGTTTTTAAATATCGGAGTTGTTAATTTTGGTTTTCTCTGAAGATAACTTAATCCCTGTATGACTTCCTCCAACCTCACCCTTTCCTTCAAGACTTTTGATTCTCCTCAACATCTATCTCTCTCTTTTCTGCTATATTTAGTTATCATAAACCAGGAGACTCTCCTGGTGACAGTGGCCCTTATTTTAATTAGCTTGTTTTTTTTCATACCTACTAACATGTGTTTCCTATTAATTCTCTTACTCTTGAATATTCTACTTTTGGTGTCTCTGTAAATCAGTACCTACCCCAGAACAGTTTTTTAAAAAATAAATGTATTCTTCTTAATTCCAGGGTCTCTATTTCCTTTCTTCAAATTCAGAAAAATTTTTTCTTTAAAATTGAAAACCATTTTTCTTTAATGGACAGAGTAGTTCCGCTTCTCAGGGTTTATGGCAGAATCAGGAGCCTAGAATTGGGAGAGTCATAATGGGCTTCCTGCCCAATCCCAAGTTCACTAACTTCATGTACAACAGCCTTGACACATGGAATAGAATATGAAAATGCTTTCTCTCTGCCATTCCCCTGTTTTGGCAGACTATAGTTTTAGTGTGTCTATTCCCTTTCTCTGGAGAATGTGCAAGGTTTGAGTGTTTTTCTGTCTCCTAGTACTTAACATTTGCACCCAATTAAGTGCTCAGCGAGCAGACAAACAGAAGGGAAAAAAATTAAATAAAAGGGATGACCTGATAGCTACAAGGAGAGACATGAGAAGGAAAGGGCAAAAAAGGAATTTCTGACTAGTAAGTTGTCAGGGCATGTCACTTAGCTAAAGTGTCATTACTTGAGTGGAAGCTTTGCCTCCTTATAAAGGTCTTCCTAGAATTTTCTCTTCTCATGATGATCACTTGAGATAAATATAGATTTCATCAGAATGAATCATTTTGCTTCCGAATGGGTACTTTCTGAAAACAGATTTGTTTTGCGTATCTATTCCAATTCCGTTAACATAAAATAATACTTAGGTGTTTTTGGAAAGCAGTTTGGAAAGAAAATCACTACATTTAACAAGGACAACATGCTATATTTTACAAAGTTTACTTTGTTAAAGTCGAAAGCACTTCAGCTCTCTGCAGTGAAACAATGTAAGCTAAGCCTGAAGAAACCAGGTCCTCACCATTGTTCCTCATAGAATGATGATCCCATCTTTCTGAACTCATAGTTCATTGCTGGTGCTTGAGTAAACCATTGAACTGTAATTTTTATTATTGGATAGCATTTTATAATGGCTTGCATTTTGACCCAAGTTTTTATGTCTGTCCCAATGACCCTAATTCTCTCATCCCTACTGTTACTATTTCTTAGTGCTCTGTAAAAAACATCTTGTAGACAAAACTGTCAGTGAAAAACATCCAGCCTAAGAGAAAGCTTATAAGACTTCATTTGAGTCAAACTGACAATTGTTGGGAAGCAAAATCTCAACGGATTGAGAAAATGCTCTGCAAAATGGTTGTTTGCAGCTTATTTTATACATAGAATCAAAGGAGGAGGGTTACATGAAATCCATTGGTGGTAGATTAAGGGGGTGGGAGAAAGCAAAGTGGGGAAATCTCTGGGATTGGATAAATGTAAATTGGAGAGACAGGTATTTTTTTACATAGGTGAGTACAGGATAGTTAATAGTTCGCTTTTTACAGAGCATAGAGATGGTAATAAGGGGTCAAGAGTAATAACGAGGGATTCTGTAGTTTCCTGCTCTGGTCTGGAAAAAGGTATTACTGACATTCCAAGGATGTTATCTTAGGACAATAGACAATAGACAGTCTCACTTAAGGTGAAGATTGACTTTATGAAGGAAGCTTCAGGCTAAAGGAGTGACTTCCTGCCATGGCCCACCTTAGTTAATGAATTTTTTTATGTTCACGCCATCTTATGTGTTTATTTTTAGTCTCCTAAGCTTGTCAGGTTTAACCCGTGGTCTGTTTTCCATCCTCACTATTATAACAAATCCCCAAATGCGTAATGGCTCACACACGATAGAAGTTTAATTCTTGCTCTTGTACAAGGCTAGTGTTGGTGATTAGTAGGTGGCTTTCTCCACACAGTGATTTAGGAATCTGAGTTCATTTTAACTCGTTCATTGTTATGTGCTAGATCCTGGTTAAAGTTTGCTACTGGCTGAAAAGTACATGCACTCTTAAGAGCACCTGCCCAAATGTGGTGCACACTGTTTTACACTTGGATTTCTTTGGCGAAGTCTAAGCCATTTGGCCTATCCGACTGCAAGAGACTGGGAAATGTAGTCCAACCATGTGTCCCAGACATAATTCTACTAAAATGGAAGGAGGAAGCAGTGGTCTCTGCCATATTTTTATTAATTTTTTCTCTTTTAGAAATAATCAGCTATACCTCTGGGAATTAGTCCTTTATCTGCATACATCTAGAAGAAAGTCAATGGGATTTTCCTGTGCTCAAACTTGGGCACTTGTCAGAGATTTCTCTGGGGAAATTATCTGATTCCTTTTTTATATCTATTTTTATATCTATTAGATAAAAATTACCACAAAGATGTTAAATCCAAGTTGTCTGTACTTGTAGTGTTAAACTCACACTATTGTTTGATGCTCTCTAAACATTTTCTCTAAACAATTTCAAAAAATATTTGAAATTTTTTGCACATGGAAGCAATTCTGTCAACAATTATTAACTAATTATTTTTATTGAACTATTAGGTGCCTAGCACTATAATGGAAATATAAAGGCTCATCCCAGGCACTGAAAATCCTCAAGAATGGGCCAGAATATGTGAAAATAGTGGGAGAGAAAAGCAAAAACATACAGAAAGTGATTCCATGGACAGGCCTAGCATAAAAATTTGTTTGAGATTTAACAAACCAACATACCCACTGACCTCATATCACATGTGACATGGAGTGTTAAGATTCACAGGTATGTCACAGGAATTTGCCAGCTCTGGGAGGTCTGGCACTGGAATACTAATGATGTGAAAAAGATCTGACTCTACTGGATTGAGTTCAAGTTTCTCAAGTGTCAAATAGCAGTAAGGAAAAGTCACCACATCAAAAGTGATTTTCAAATAAATCCTGACAAAGAAAAAACCCTCCACCATCAACAGTAAATATTTTCAGGTAAACATTTTCGACATTTGCTTATATTAACAACTTCAGCCTGGCCTGCAGACCACTGGAGCAATGACATTTCTTTTTGGTGTCTCCATAGTTGATGAGAGCCTGCTGCAGCTAATACAGGATAGTCTTAGTCACCAAAGAAGTTTGCCCAATGGGGTGACTCAGGGTTAAGGGTTTAATCCTCAGTGACTCAGAGTGAACAGCTCCATTATTATTTTTACAAAATGTATCTTTATTCATTAATGTGGTGTACGAGTAAAGAAAATAACCGTTGCTGTGATAGATTGATTTTTGTCAGTTGCTGTGAAATTCACATAGCATACAATTAACCATTTTCAAGTGTAACATTCAATACATTCACAGCATTGTGTAACCACCATCTCTCTCTAGTGCCAAAACTTTTTTCATCACCCCAGAAGAACACCTGGCACCCTTTAAATAATCCTTATGTCCCCCTGCCCCAGCCCCTGGCAACACTAATTTGCCGTCTGTCTCTAAGGATTTGCCTATTCTGGATCTTTCGTACAAAAGGAATCTTATAGTATGTGACCTTTGTGTTTTGCTTAGTATAATGCTTTGAGGTTCATCCAAGTTGTAGCATATATTAGTATTTCATTACTTTTTATGGCTGAATTATATATCTATCTCTCTATGTATATCTATACACACACACACACACATATACTGGGGGTGGCAAAAAAATGTATACACATTTTAAGAAATGTTATTTATGCTCAAGCAGTAGTTTGTTGTAATCACAAGTGTCCGGACACTGATGGTAACCACTTAAACACTTCTTGTAATTGCAGAAGTCAAACGTGACTTGTATTCATCTTTTGTTATTGGTATATATTGATTTATTAATTTTCCTTTCTTAAAATGTATATACATTTTTTGGCACCCTCTGCATATATATCACAATTTTTTAACCATTCATGTGCTTATGGCAGAGTTTCATTATTGAGGTTTTTATTAATTCCAAGTAGCATGACTTAACTTAAAAAAGATTTATGCTGTGCAGCATAATCCAATTTTGTTTTTGAAAATACATATACACATAGAAAAAAAGAGAATGAGGGAAAGAGAGGAGGGAAAGAGGCAGAGACAGAAAAATACTTGGATAGATATATCTCAAAATTATTTTCTGAATTTTCTAAATGCAGTAATCCTATATGAATTTTATATATTAAGTACAATTATAATTTATTTTCTAACTACCAAAAAATAAACTAAACCCCAAACAATGATGTTTAAATGATTTTTATAAAAGTCTGCAGATTACATATATATAGTTTTGCTTTTGCTGTCCTGTTTATTATTATTGGAAGTTATAAATAGCTATACATGTTTCGAATTGGGGGGATTAAATTATAAACAAGTGAATTAACAATACTTCACATAATGCAAGCAGAATAAACACTTGAAAGACATTTGATCTGAATACAGGTTTAAAATTTGAGCAAAAGTCAAAATGTGCTTTTAAAGTCTTCTAACATTCTCTTTAGGACTTCACTCAATCCCTGCCCATCTCAAAAATATAGATAACGGTGTAGGCTATTTATTAGTGTGTCAGGGGTTGATAATGAACTTTATTTGAATTTGAAGAGAGAATATCTGAGGAACAGACTATTTTAATTTGGAAGAATAAGTAATGATACTACAGTTAACATTTATTATTTAAACATGTTCCAGAGACTAATTCTAAGAAGTGGAGTTTATGAGACCAAAACTAAAGACTACTCCAGACCCTCTCAAAACAGAATAAAAGGAAGCCTAGAAAAGATCCAACTTATTTCAAATAACTTAAGTGCTGGCCAAAAGAATTTCAACACCATTCAAAGTAATACAATAAAACCAAAAATATAAAGTTGAAACTACACACCATCCAATTAAACATTTGGTTTTCTTTGTGTTTGTTTTGCTTTGGGTTTGTTGAGCTGCTTGTAACTCTGCATTGATATTTAAAAAATCATATTTGATAATATTTTTATTATTTCTTCAATTTTTTTTCTGCCTCTTTTTACTCTCTCTTTCTGGATTCCAATTGCATGTATGTTAGACAGCTTGACATTATTACTTATGTCACTGAAACTGTAGTCATTTTTTTTTTCCACAATATTTTTCTTCCTGCAGTTAAGTTTAGATAGCTTTCATTTATCTGCCTTTAAGTTTATGGATCTTTTCTTCTGGTGTCTTCCACCTGTACTTAAAATATCTGAAGGGAAAAATTCACTTATTTTTCCATTTTTGAATTTACATTTTTAAAAAAATAATTCCTGGTTCTCTTTTGAGATTACTCAACTGTTCTCTTAGCACGTCCATCTTTCCCTTTAAATCCTTTAACGTATTCATAATAGTTTTAAAAAGTGCCTTTATTTGCTAATTTCAACATCTGTGTCATCTCTAGAATTATTTTGGTTGACTGACTTTTCCCTCTAGTTTTAGGTCACATTTTCTGCCCTTTGTGTAATAATTTCATTTATTATTGCCACATGCTGTTTGATATGGATGATACATTGAGAATCTTGATGGTATTATCTTTGTTTAATAGTGGCTGGATTTTATCCTGGGTGGCAGTAAATTTAGGGGAGGCTCAAGCTGAACTTGTCAAGGGTTGATTTGGGCTCTTTTTTAGGGTAGCATTTACTCTAGGAAGAAACTAGCTCTTTTCTTAATATATGTTCTTATTGGGATCTCAGTTAAATATTCAAGGTTTTTCCACTGTGGCTCATCAGAACACCCACATCTTATAGCACTATGAAACCTCCAGAATCTCTTTTAAGGTCCTCAACTCCAGTAACTGATTTGTGCAGTGTCATATGGAGTATTGCCTGCGTGTGTATGCATAGCTTCGTATTCAGCCTCACACTCAAGGGGACTCTTATGCTGATTGCTGTGCACTTCCTTTCTCTTCAATTTCCTGTGTCACCAATTCTAGCCTTCTCAGTAACCCTGAACTTTGACCTCTGTGTCCTCTGCCTAGCCATACCACTCTTGGGTGTTGGCACTTTCCTTCTCTGGGTTGTGATTTGGAGAGTGTCCCAGGCAGAAAGCCAGGATAGATATGGAACTCAGCTCACGTGTCTTCTGTTCTCAAGGATCACAGCCAGTTGCCATCCACTGGGCAATGACTGAAAACAGTTGTTTTTCATAATGTTCATCCAGTTTTATAGTTATTTACCATGGGAGTTTGGAGTCTAATACCCATTGGACATTACAGCCAAAATTGGAAGGTGCTTATGTACTTTTTTCAAATACGCTAACTTTTCATCACACCCCTTTCACTAAGTATTTACTATTTCTAGAATGTTGTTGCCTCCGTATCTTTCCTTGGCTAGCTACTTATCAGCATTCAGATCTCCATACCAATTACACCTTCTGAGATCTCTGGACCTAACATACCATGAACCTCTTTAGTAGGTTTCTTGTTCAGTACACTGCTTTATTTTCTTCAAAGCCTTCATTATGACTTGCAATTATCTTGTTTATTTGTATGTTTCATCATCATCTTCTCTTCCTCATTAGGATGTAAACTCCTTGAGACCCTCCCTAGTCTTGTGTGCCTCTTCACTTATAGAGCTGCCATAGTGATTGGCACTGGGATGTGCTTAACGGATATTGGTTAAATGAATAAGAGAAGGAAGCTTCTCAGGTACTTAAACCATGGATTAATCAAGCGTCTAGAATTATACTGAATGACATACTATGCAACAGCTCACCTGAAGTAGGTTTTGGTTTTAAGTATCTATCTGAATAGGTTATTTCAACCTGAATCTTCCTGGGGGTGTACCCTTGTATCTCGCAGTATGCTTACCTTATTTTGAAGAATTTGAATGTAGAATACTTAATCCGCAGTTTGCTTAGTTCTATTTCATTTAGTAATTCACATTTTAATAATGTTTTTATGAAAAGATATATTAGAAAATCACATTTTATAACTGGACATATTAGGAGAAATTTTATGAAGAATTCAGCATGATTCGATGACTATTTCTGCATTCTGAATGAATATTGAACGATTACATAATTAATATTGGACAGAATTAATTTTGTTCCTGAAACTTTTTAAAGTTTCAAGAATAAGGACAAAAGGCATAGAAATACTTTAAAAGGAACCCGCAAGTGTAGATAAAAAACTAAAGTCATTTTAATGTTTCTTGCCATTATACATTTTAATTATCCATTGAACTAAAACTCTATTTTATTCTTTTCAAAATTTCTAATTTACCTTCCCATAAAGTCATAGATTTCATTTCCTTACATGCCTGAGCCTTTGAATATTCTTTCCAAATGATATTATTTTCTTGTGTTAAATAACTTGTACTCCTATAAAATCACTTATATGCATTTCTTTCACATTTACAACAACAATTTCAGTCTTTTAGGACTAAGTACTTGCAATGAATAAAAATCAAATAAAGATATATAATCTTAGCACATGCTATATGTATGTATATTTGTCTTAATTGTAAATAAATAAGATGCTGGAAACAACTTTTTATCACAAAATAGATCTCAAAAAGATAGGAATATGCAACAATATTAGAATATATTGAGAACTATCCCTCTGAAATTTGTAACATAATTTTTCTTGTAGTAGGTTTTACAATTGAGAAGCATACTTTTCAGGGCAGTAAAATGAAAGAGCCGGTAAACAGCTATGTAAACTAGCGATTTAAAAATGAACGACTGCAGGCACAATTTTGGCTTTCTTCTATGTATTAAATGCCTTGGAGATCAATGAGTGCTTTTGTAGCATCTGTTGAAAATTGGTGCACTGTACTTGAGACATACTGAAGAAATTGGAGCCGTGTTTTCAGCACTCTTCTATGCCTTGATGAGAAACAACAAGAGCAGCAATATAATATGCATGCTCGGATGACATGATGGTTTTAAAGGATTTGAAAATATTGACAGGAGCTGTCCTTGGATGCATTCAGTGAAGCAAGATCTTAAAAGTTTTAACATTGAGGCATTGAAATAGTGTATAGATTCTCCTCACAGCGTGCTGAGATGGGACCAGATGTGCTTATGGAAAAAGTTTCCTTAATGCACGTTGCATGGAAAACAATTTTGAGAATGTAGATCTTTATTTCATGAAACATCCATTTCAATAAGATATAAACAGAGTCAGATCTGGCAGTGATTCAGCAAATTAGAGCTAACTTTGCTTTCAATGAGGACTGAGAACAAGAACACTGGAGTTGAGGTTTTATTAAGAATTTTGCATTCTTTGTCGTATGGTTTTCTTTTTGTTTGTTTGTTTTTTTGTTTTGTTTTGTTTTTTTTTGGTTTTTAAATACTGTAGTTGTTGCTTTTTCTGAAATTTCATCTGGAGATAGACCAAGTTTATCTCAGTCTAATAGATAAAAGTCTCATTGGGGAAGGCTGAAAATGTATGCATGAGGCATGTGAGAGACAAATGGAAAATTTTGTATTTAGATCTCCTTCAGTCACAGTGAGAAATACCTCCAACCTCATTTGTCATGAGATGACAGGTCTGTATTTAAGAGAACTGAATCATGCCTGTCAGTATATTACAGACATAAACCCACCACCTAATAAATATTCTGTAGTACCTGATAACTGACGAAACACATCTACATGACCTTCCTGGTGGAAAGATGGGAAACTGTGTTGTGTCAGTTTTCACATGTACCTCCTTCCTCCAGGATCAGCTTGTTAGGAAACAGTACGGCAGTGCCAAGTTTCCCTGCTTCAGAAGCATAAGTAGAGCTGTTAATCAGCCCTTTGGCCTTTCTTTGCTCACTTGTGTTGATTGGTTAATTACAGATAAGGTACTTAGTGAAGTTCCACTGATAAGTGATGTATGAGTAAGAATCTTAGAGAACAGAGGGCAGTGGTCACATGGGTATGTAGGAGAACAGCACTTCACCCTGAGGAAGTGGCAAGTGCAAAGCCCTGGATGTAGCAAATGCCATTGAGTTTAGACTGTGCATTGTTGGTTGGTTCATTCAGTTCATTTATTTATTCATTTGTTCATTCATTCACAAATTCACTTATTTAGTAACTCTTGAGCACTTAACTATTTATAAAGCTTTGAATTAATTGCTAGAAGTAGGTCAATGGTGCATACTAATTTTACTAAATTATATGAACTTACAGTCTTGAAAATAAGCAAAACGTGAATAAAACTATTTGAAATACTAGTAGGTCTCTTGTTTGCTCTGCTACAACCACAGCAGGTTTTTTGCTATCCCTAGAACACAATTCGACTTCAGGCCTTTGCACCGTTCCCTCTGCCTGGCATGCTTTTACCCCAGAAAACCTTGTGGTTAATACCTAACTGCTTTCAGGAAGTTATTTGAAAGCACCTTTTCAGGGAGGCCTTTTCTGGTCATCCCACCTAAAATGTTACCTCATAATATTTATTTTCCCTTGTAAGCTTTATTGTCACTATTGTTTTATACTTAGTACTTATCTAACATGCTATATAGTGTATTTATTTTGTTCCTTGTTTGTCTCCCTCATAAGAATGTTTAGCTCTGTGGGGGTGGAACTATTTTTTTGTTTATTTCTGTTTCTCTAGTGCCTAGAACAGTTCCTGGTATATAGTAGATGCTCTGTAGGTATTTGTGGTTAAATATATTACATGAGAAGTGTAAAGTGCAGAACAGCGTGTATAGTACACCATTATTTGTGGGAAAGATGAGGAAATGATATGCATGTATGTGTTTGTATATAATAAAATATCCCACAAAAGGGACCACAAGGAAGCAAATCATTGGTTGATGGAGGGGCGAGTAATGGTGGCTGAAGAGAGACTGTTCACTGTACGTTTTTAAATACAGTTCAACTTTGAACTGTGCGGGTTACCTATTTGAAATATTAATTAAAACTTAAAATAGTAATTTCAAAAAATACTAGGTATTATGGAAAGGGACAAATGCAAAGCAAAAGTGGAAAAAGAGCTATATGACTCCTGGCAGGGAAAGCATGGGAGTATGTTGGACTAGAAGAATGGGTGGTATGTTTGGATGTGGGGGTAACACTGGCGGAAATGCATTTCATGAAGAGACTAACATGAGCTATCCAGATGCTGAAAAAACAGGCTACAGTTCTAGGAACAGATGTAGTTTTGGAATCAAGCATATAAAAAACTTGAAAAAAAATGTGTTGATAATTTAGAACAAAACTGTGGATGCTTCAGTCTCCAGATTAAGGAGTTTGGATATGAATTTGTCAAATAATTTGATTCCTAATAGCAACATGATATACAATCTGGAATTCTATGGTATTGTTAAGCTAAAGAGGAACAAAAGAGTACATGAATTACTTTAAAGATAGAGCAAGATAAGGCCATATTGAAAGGAGGGTAGGAGAGAGAGAGAGACAAAATCAGGCATTTAATAAATATCTATTTTTCCCCAGAATTGTCTTTTTCTTATAAAAGTTATGATACATATTAATTGTAAAAGTATTCAATCAGTATGACATAAATACAATAAAGTTAAGTCCTCATCTTCAATTTTGTAGCGGTAACCATGTCCTTGTTGGTACATGTTTAGACTTTTTTTCTCTGAACTTATATATTCCTTTTAAAACTAAGGTCCATGTTGTGCATACATTTTGCAATTTAATTTATTACATTGACTTCATTCCATATCAATTTATATAGGGCTAAAACATTCCTTTTATAGTACATACTGTTCCATGGGTTGGGTGGGAGGGGAGGGAAAATACCATAATTATATTAACCAGTTCAGTATAAATGAATATTGATTTTTTCCCTGTTTTTGTTATTTGAAGACAATAAATATTTTCAATTAAAAAAACTTCAGATATTGCTCTACTTTTGTTGCTCTTGCTTTTGCATTCTTGTTTTGTTTTCATGAAGTTGATATAACTTAGTACTTAAAAGTTAGCCTCTATTGTTATTTATCAATTTAGAAATTCTAGCAATGTTAGAGAAAATTGAAAACCTAATTATGTGTTTCAAGCATCTATTGTGGTGTAACATACCACACCCAAATTTAGGGCCTTGGAGACAACTTGTTATTCTTTCTCTGGTTCTGTGGGTTGACTGGGCAGTGGTGGTTGCTTTTCACTTGGGATCCTTTATGCTGTGTGACCACGTGGTGCCTGGGGCTGCTGTCATCTGAAAGCTCAAGTGGGCTTGTGTCTAAAATGACTTCTTCATTAACATGCCAGGTGCTTCAGTGCTCCTTGTCCTCACACCATTCATTTTCTCCCTTTAAGAATGGTCGCCTAGTGATTGTACTTCATATATGGTAGCTAGCTTCTAAGAAGCAGGAAACATAAATTGCCAGACCAGTTAAGGGCTGTACTCAGAATTGGCATAACGTTACATCTGCTGTTTTCTTTCAGTCAAAGGAGTAACAAGGCACACCCAGGTTTAAAGAGGTGGAGACTAATTCTTGATGGAGAAGGGTAGGGTCACATTGCAGAATACCATATAGGATAGGGGATACCATAGTGACTTTTTAAAAAAAATAATATCTGCCATAGTATGGTACACGTTATCTTTTAGGAGTGAAGTTTCTACCCCACTCTGATAAAATACCACCTGTGTTACCCAATTGTATTATGGATACTAAATGAACGTGGCACCAACTGTTTACTCTGTCATTGTATTGTTTGTGCTCAAATTTCCCTATAGCTTCTCCCTCTATAACATGTATACAAGTTGTATAAATGAAATACATTTTTCACTAGGTATTTATTAAGCACCTACTATGCGTCCAGCCCTTGGGTCTACAGAGATGAATATTACACATTTCATGTCCTCAGAATGTCTACAATCTAAAAAATGAAGTAGGAATAACAGATATCTAAACAAACATAGTGTGTTAAAGACACAAAGAAAGAAGTCATTTCAGGGTATGTTGGTACAAAAGGGCAGGAGGGGTGGTTACCAAGAGGTGTTAACAGTGGAGACGACAGAAGATGAGCCTTGGAAGTAAATGAGACTCATCTCATGGTTAAAGTGTGGCAGGGTCTTTGAGATTGAGATAGGAAAGTCATGGTGACACGAAACAGATGGACATAGGGAGACATGAACAGCTTTCCATTTTAGAAAAACAAAATACCATGGCAGTGTGATGAAGAATTAATTGGAGGAGCATGAGATCAGAGGGGGCAGATCATATTAGAGTCTATTTTATGGTGAGAGGTGGCCCATATTAAAAATAAAATGCAAAGCTCAGAATGGAGATGTGACATCAGGTGTGAAAAAGGTTAGAAGGTAGAATTTATAAGATCTCTTCACTGACTGCTTGGATGTTGGTCTGGGAAAGAGAAAGGAGTGTGAAATGACCTCACGTGTCTGCCCAGGGCACATGGTTGATGGAAGTGCTGTTCCCAAAGAAAGGAATCCAGCCGAAAGAGCATGACTAGAGAAATTGGTGTTAGAAACATCTACGGGAAATCCAGGTGGAGATGCTTTGGATTTCATTCAAGGATCTTAAAACTGGATCTACAGATGTATGACTTATCAGCAATTAGGTAGCAACTGGATGCATGAGTTCAATGATCACATATGGAGTGGGAGGGGATAATATCATAGAATAATAAGCAATAAAGACTTGAGGAAAAAGGGAGAGAACCAGGAAAGGTGAAACAGGGAAACCTGGGATGCGGGGACAGAGTTGCAAGATGTGGGTAGAGTGCCGTATTAAAGCTCCTGAGAGGTCAGGAAGTTAGATCAGCAAAGAGTCCATTCCATTTGGGCATTGTTGGATCACTGGTACCTTTTCCAGAGCCTGTTTCGTGTAGTTAGGTCAGCTAAAAGTGGTCAGTCTTGCATTGAATGGGTAAGGGAAAGGTGAAATGGTGAAATAATTTTTAAATTATTTAGTTGTTTTCAATATTTACCTCAATGTTTTAGTATGCACCTACTTTGTTGGTATTCTTTTCATGTCTGAACATGAAACATGCTTTATTTTGTAATTTCAGGACATGCAGCTTTAATTATTTATCCATCTGAATTATTTCCTGCTAATCATTTTCCTTTAAACCTAAAGTACAATGTATATGTGGCTTGATTTGTGACCTATTTTTGTTTTTCTACATGCTTTCTGAGCATTTAGGTGAACTTGATCCTCTGTCTCAACAAACTTGCCCCAACATGCTTGAAATGTCAACTTTAGGATATCATTCTTACAGGTTTAAATGTTTCCATTTAAATGACCTTCCTTAAAATACAAACCTTTTTTGTTTATGTAACATCTTGTCATGAAAATATTGAGAAGGGATATGGAAGATTGTAATGGGAAAGAAAGTGATGTCTGAGCATGAGCGTGGGAAGGTGGGCTACAATGGGACATTCAGAAAATAACTTGAGCTTCCAGAGGCTGTGTATGTATATTCACGATGGCATTTCCAGCAGGGAATGAGAAAGAGTTTTTACTGAGTACCTACTCTATTCTTACATAAATATCATTTTATTTTGTAGTCATGAATATTCTTTAGGGTAGGTATTATCATCCCTACTCATGGGTGGGAACATTGAGTCCCCAAATGGTTGAATTATTTGCTCAAGCTTACAATTGCTAATTGAAGTGCCAGAATTTGAGTGAAACATTTTCTCAAACTCTTGCACTTTCAGATTCCTGAGCTGATCCTATTCTAACCAACATATGAGCCTTACCTACATTCCTGGGGTTTATGGTTCACTGCCTCAGATTAGAGCTTGAAGTCTATCATTAGGTGTCCCCCATTTCAGGTGTTCCATTGATTAGTCCAGATTCTTTTGATTGCTAATAAGAGAAACTCAATTCAAATTGGCTTAAGCAGAAACAACAGTTTATTGACTCACACAATTGAAAGATCTGGGGGATATCTGAATTCAGGCATAGTTTGATCCAGGGGGTTCAAGGAAGTTTGTCAGGAATCTGTCTGTCTCTGTATATGGTCATTACTTTCATGTGTATTAGCTTCCTTCTCAGTTAGGCTATCCCAACATAGTGGCAAATGTCCCCACTAGCTTAGTAGAACCAGATGAAAGAGGATGTCTTTCCCTAAGCTTTCCTAATACTTCCTGGTATTGTCCTGATTTGTTCCAGTCACATGCTCATCCCTGGACTGATAGCTAGGATTGTGGGGTTGTGTCATTTTCATTGGCCAGGACTGAGTCACATTAAGCTTACTTTTGGAGACTTAGCCTTACCTAAGCCATGTCACTTAGAAAATTGTCCATAGGGAAATCAGGATGCTTTTAGAAAAGAGGAGAAATGGAATTCTGAAGAGTCACAAACAACAGATGCCCACTATGATTTTCACATTATTATCCTACTTGGGCCTTCTGCTCTAGTCAGTAATGCAGATATTATTATAAAATAATTTTCTGATTTGCACATTCTTACCTGCTGTGTCCTTTGCACTTGCTATTCCATTCCACCAGTCCTTTCAGAGACTTGCTTTCAGCTTTCCTTATCTTTACTCTGCATTCTGGAAGCACTGAGAAATCTCATTTCCCTGAAGTAAATCTTGGCTTGTGTTACATGTGTGTATATATGTGAAGAATACATATATGTATATATATATATATATATATATATATATATATATATATATATATGTATATATGTATATATATGTGTGTGTGTGTATGTGTGTATATATATATATCTTTCTTTTTGTCTTTACCTCATCAGTCTTCTCCCTTTCTAGTATTTCATCTTTATTTCTTGAGTTAATTAGTACTGTAATTAAATTCTACTCGACCACACCGTTTTTTCATTTATTATTAAATATTTTTATTACATGTGCTTTTATATACTTCTCTAAATGCAGTGTAGAAGAGATAGATATCTCTTCCATTCCTTGAACAAACACTCCACTCAGTGTATCCTGCAAACAGCACTTTTATAAATGCTTTTAATACATGTGCTTTTATTTTATTTTTTGTTTTTATTGAGATATAATTGGAATACATCACTGTAAAAGTTTAAGGTATATAGCATAATAGATTCACTTACATGTTTTGTGAAATAATTACCACAGTAAGTTTAGTTAGCATCCATCATCTCATATAGATACAAAAAAAAGGAAGAAAAAAAATTTCCTTGTGATGAGAACTCTTAGGATTTACACTCTTAACCACTTTTGTTTATGTCATACAACAATATTAAGTATAGTCAGTATGCTGTGTATTTATCATATCATTAGAAGTTGTCTTGTAACTGGAAGTTTGTACATTTTGACCACATTTCTCCAATTCCTTCTCCCCTCGCTTTTTATCTCTGGTAACCACAAATTGATCTTATTTTCTATTAGTTTCTTGGTTTGTTTTTTAAATTTCACATAGAAGTGAGATCATACAATATATTTTTTTCTTTGTCTAACTTATTTCTCTTAGCATAAGACCTTCAAGGTCCATCCATGTTGTTTGGAATGGATTTCCTTGGTTTTTAATAGTTGAATAAAATTTCATTGTGTGTGTGTGTGTGTGTGTGTGTGTGTGTGTGTGTGTTACAACTTTATTCATTCATCGTAGATGGATACTTAGGTTATTTCCATGTCTTGGCTATTGTAAATAGTGCTGCTATGAACATGGGGGTAGATATATCTTTTTGAAATTAATGTTTTTGTTTTCTTCAGATAGATACCATAAAGTGAAATTGCTGGATCATATGGTAGTTCTATCGTTAATTTTTTGAAGACTCTTCATACTGTTTTCCCTAGTGGCTGTACCAGTTTATAATCCCAGCAACAGTGCATGGAGATTTATTTTCTTGACATCCTTGCCAGCATTTGTTTTATTTTTGATGATGGCTTTCCTAACAGGCATGAGGAGATATCATTGTGGTTTTTGCTTGCATTTCCATGACTAGTTGAGCATCTTGTCATGTACCTGTTGGCTTTTCTTATATCTTCTTTAGAAAAATGTCTACTCAGGTCTTTTCCTCATTTTTAAATTGGGTTTTTTGTTTTTTTACTACAGAGTTGTATGAGTTATTTATCTATTTTGAAATTACACCCCTTATCAGATATATGGTTTGTAAATATTTTTTTCCTATCCCATAGGTCGTGTTTTCACTTTGTTGTCTCTTTTCAGAAGCTTTTTTGTTTGATGAGTCTCATTTGTTTATTTTTTATTTTGTTGCTTGTTCTTTAGATGTCATATCCAAAAAATTGTTGCCAACGGTCTTATTTTCCTGTTTGTTTTTTTTTTCTAGGAGTTTCGTGGTTTTAGATCTTAACTTTAAAATGTAATACATTTTGAGTTAATTTTTGAAAATGGTGTAAGATAGGGGTCTTTCATTCATTCATGTTTTATTCATTTACATGTGAATATCCAGTTTTCCCAGCATTTATTAGAGAGACTGTCTTTTCTCCATTAAGTATTGTTGACTCCCTTGTCAAATATTAGTTGGATTTATTTGCTTGGATTGATTTTTGGGCTTTCGATTCCCTTCCATTGATCTGTTTGTTTTTATGCCAATACCGTATTATTTTCATTACCGTAGCTTTATAGTACTGTATAGCTTGAAATCGGGAAATGGGATGCCTCCTGCTTTGTTCTTTTCTCTCAGGATTACTTGGCTATTCAGGGTCTTTTGTGTTCTGTATAAACTTTAAGTGTTTTTTCTACTTCCTATGAAAAATATGAAAAAAAATGTTTCCAACAAAGACATTTCTGGGGGTAGTATTTTTTTATGTTGTGAAATAAAACACTTCCTTATGAAATTTCAACTCCAGGCAAAAATTTCCCCCAAATAATTCCAAAACATCATGGATTTTTGTGTTATTTGTTGGAAAATTCAGGACTATGAAATCTTTACTTGCTAATGTTGAAATATAATTGGAGTGAAAAATTAAACTTTCTGTTATCATAGCAAATCAAAATAAAATTGAATGGCTTGGCTTTCTTTCTACTCCATTTGAATGTTTGTTAATCTGGTAAAGAATACATTCCATTGCTCTTTCTTGATCAGCACTAGGCCTAATAATTTTTTTGCATTTAATATACATTTAACAACTGATGGTTGTGTAAGGAGAAATGAGGAAACTATTGCATTGTAAATAGCATCTTAGTTGCTAACAAAAATCAATAGGCTCTTTATTCCTAAATTATTCCATATTAATGCGCCTCTTGGCAAAGGGATGGTAAAGGTATGTTAAAAGAAAAGCAAACAAAATAAGTATATTTTACAAGGCAAGGCTAGCTTCAGAACAAATCATAAATGTAAACAATTTTTCCTACTCTTTCTACAATAAGGAAGGGGAAGTAGGAATTGAAACAAGACTGCTGTGATGTTGTGGTGACACCTGTGGTAATGCTCCTGATGGTGAATTGAGGACAATTCATTTTGTGTACAGGATATTTAACCTTTCCTGACATTATGGAATGCTTCATTAAGAGATTTTCCTTTACCTAGACTCTGATATTTAATTCCCTAATATGCCTGAGAGCCAAGTCTATGCAGGGCATAAGGAAAAGAGATGAGGATGAAGAGATATAACACTTGCTCAACAAAGCTTGCAGTCTTATGGGAGTAACTATAAAGGGTTTTTATTTTTGATTTGTTTTTCTGTTCTAACTTGACAAAAATCATAGCTAGAACAGCCAAAAGCCAAGCAAAATATAACAAAACTCTATCCCATTTTGGTTACCTGGTGGACAAAAAAATGAATATTTAAAAACTATTGTCTTTTTCTCTTATTATTATTGTATTCTAATTAACACTCAGTTATTTGTAAAAAATCTTACTTTCCACAGTTAAGACTGGCAATAAAAAGATACAATATCAATGTGATGTGGTTTATCAGATGATAAATCATCATATTATGTTAAAGCAATGGGAACACGCATACTCCCTATAAACTGAAAAGGTGATCTTGCAGAGAGCAGCACTATCTGTGCTGAGACCGGGAGTAATTCATACGTGAATATTGGCCAGAACACATACACATGCACACACAGTGTTAGATAAAGAGATCACTGAAAAGCATCCTTTCTGGTGTCAGGCATTTGCAAATCGTGACTCAAAACCCCAGTGACAGTCTCAGTGGTCATGCAGCCATAGCTAAAAATGCCCAGGACATCATATATTTCTGCACTGGCCACAGGAAACAGGAGACCGGCCACCTTAGAGACAAGATTGAAAAGTGCATAGAGAGTCTCAAAGTTAATACCAGACAGAAGTCCCTCTCACAAAGGATACACCATTTGTAAAAGAGACTATTCCAGGTTTCTGCTGAGTGTGGCATACATTTTACCCAGCTTTACAGACTTTCTAAATTTCTTTCCAGGGAGTTTTCAGCAATTTTTATTACTGCACAACTGCTTTAACAACTAACCAAAGATTTTCCCCACGTTCCGTTGGTGCCTTTACATATATAAAAACTTTTATAAAAATGTTAAGTATATGCAGGGAACATGACTATAGTTAAACATCCACTCCAATAAAACAAACTTAGGTCTCCATTTGAAAATTCCTCTTAAAAGTAAAGAAATCTATAATTCACAGTTCATAAATTTATTTTCCCACACCAGATTTGAGGGAAATCTTCAGTGCCATTACATCTGTTGTTCTGCTTTCATGCCCCAAACTTCCCCGAGTGGTCTGAAAAAAAAAAATGAAAACAGACCTTCCTAGAGAGTCTGTCAGATGATCCGGGACTCACACACAGGCAGAATCGCTCTGAATCTCTAGTAATTAATTATCATCAGTTGTCTCATTGACAGCTGGGGGCCACATTTAGCCAACCAGCTGCCTTGGGTTGCACAATGCTATGTTTGTTCTAAGCCCCTTGGGTGATTCTTGCTGTATGTAAAATAGCAGCAGTTGGAGTACCATTTGCTTCCGCATAGATGCTTTATGACTTGCGTGTCAGGACTATGGCAACCCATCAGGACCAATGGATGCCTGGTGAATACCGTGAGATGACTCCCTGGATGTGAGCAGGGAGAACAGGAAATTATTAAACCACAAGTGGAAGTATAATAGAACACCCAATAAAACGGCATGAAGGTGCGAAGTTTGTTCAAGGCCAACTTAATTATTTTGTAAGGAATTTTATGTGGAGATTTGAGGTGCAGGATCAAACCCTCAACAAGGACCCCTGGGAGTGTTTGTGCCCAGCTATGGAAACTAGTTTGGTACAAAAACATGTCTTATCAGACTGTGGCAAACATAATTAACAGAGTCTAGCCTGTTACTAGATCTTATTGATCTGTGAATTAACTGATGATATTGTGTGTGCAATATCCGGTGCCCTTATCTGTTTCTTTAAATATCAGCAACATATGCTTTCATAACACACCAAAATAAATTTGAGCTTTGGCAGGAACAGAGTGAAGTAAGAAAATCCTGAATTTGGTCTGTTATCCAAACAAAAGTTCTCAGACTTAAGAGGCTGAGGGCTAATATGTTCATAATCTTAAAGGAAGTTCAGAAAACTGGATGCCGCCTTCGTCCTAAATTTCCTCTTGGTGTTTTTCACATGCCTGTGAAATGAGTTTAAATATTTTGCGTGTTTAGCTGAGACTATTTTCCTATTTAGAGGATGCTCTTCAGATAAATTCCTTGTTCATCTCTTTGCCTGACTCCTATCTTCTTAGGTGTTTTTCCTTATAAATTTAATATTCAAATTAATGCAGACTGGGGCTAGGAAGCAGTCAAAGGGGTTAGTTCTGAGTTCACCCACACCAGCTCTATCTTGTCCACATTTTATTTTTTTTAAATTTATTTGATCAGTTTTATCAGAGGCAAGATATAGCCTCTGCTTGTTTTGGGACTGACTAGTTGCTGCTAGCTTCTTTTTGAAATGATTGCTATCACGAATGTCAAGATTTATAAAAGTTCAGTCCATAACAACTTTTTGCAGTTAACATTTCAATATTTTTTTGAAATACAAAAATAATGTGTGCATAAGGAACTGTAGTCGTGATATAGTTGTGTGTATTTACTAATTGTATAGCTATACATTTTGTTTCAAGCCCATATCTGTAAACTTGGGTTCACGTGGATGAAAACTTCTTTGAACTATTTAGTCACTTAGGATTTTAGTTGGAAAAAGACATGGTCACACTGAGCAAATCCTAATAGTCTTTGTGATTTTGCTCGTCCCTTGGTATTCCTTCTCCTGGTTTCAATTTGACATTCCTCTGACATGAATTTGAAAAGTATTTCTCAGCTTTGTAAAACTCACGTCAACATCTGTTCACCACTATAAAAGTTTACAGCTACGTGGAAATTCGAAATGTAAATCAGATATCTTTTTCTGTTACAACTTTCAATGAAAAAGAAATAGCGAAATGTTTTAATGGAATCAAAGTTAGAAGGTGGATTCTCACATAAATACCTTTTTAGCTGGAATCTAAATTCATGCTGGCCAATGCTATTTTCTCTTTTGGTGTCATTTGTGTCTTTGTTATGCAATGAGAAACATAGCCTTTTTCTAAAATATTCTGCTAATAGAAAACATTCAAAACTTGATAATGTTGGATAATCTACTGTCTTAACCTCCATTTTATTGAGGGTTATATTGATATTTGTGAAAAAAGTTGTAAACAGGCTTTTTTACTTTCAAAATTGCTTCAGATCTGTCCATTGTAAAGGGGAGGTTTCTGTGACCGATAAGGAGGTAGGTTTCAATAGCAGCAACAAGGTTAATGAAAAGGCTTTACACACTGTTAAGTGCTTTACAGAGCTAGGTGGCATATATATAATGGAACACTCAAGAATGGTTTTGGAAAAAGCGAAGGCACAGAAGGAAACATACACAGTAAAAGTAGTGGAAACCGAGACTAGGTAGATCCTGGTTATGAGCAGGAAGACTTTTTATCCAGGGGCACGGTATTTCCATCTCCTGATCATTAGAAGTTATTTAATCTTTTGTTTTTAACGGATGAAATTTATTGGAAATTTAGTGTTCAGCCATTATGGTGAACCCAAGGAAATCAGAACCTTGTGAATAGTTCTTCAGTATCTGCATGTGTGTTGGGAATTTAAAAGTAAATAGAGGAATGCTGAAATTGATGGCATCTAAAGTTGAATGTTTATAATAAAAAAAAAAGTCTTTCATTTTCAGTTTTTACAATTCAGCTTATTCACAGACCTCTTCTTTTTTCATTGTCAATGGTGAACCTTGGTATCACCTTAAAGTGAAGTCACTTAGTAGATGGAAATGTTCATATATCACATTTTGACTCTAATCAGTAGGATACACGGATAGGCTTTGGTGTCAGAGACACCTAGCTTTGCAAATACTGTCAACACTCAAAATGTTTCCTCTTGTGAAAATGGTCATAATAATACTTAGCTTTTAGGATTCGTAAGTATTTAGACATATATGTGAAAAGTGTTTCAGCCCAGTTTCTAAATGCATCAATAAATGGTGAGCTGTTATCAAAACAACTTTCAGAGGTCCTTTCTGGTTAGGGTAAGCATGCCATTTATCATCCAAGCCAGGGGAGTTTTGAGAATGAAGACAGAAACTATTCATGAATACATTGGGACACCAGGCATAACCCAGGACTAGGGGCAAGCTAAGAACTACAGTCACCCTCGTCCTGACACATCCATCCCAAAATAAAGCAGGCTTGTTAGACTTGAAAGAGAAATAAATAATACATAGCCCTTTCTTTTAAATGTGATAAAAATGGTAATTTGAGGGGTTAAAAAAATCCACTTCATAGTTGATTTGTGTCATTGCATGGAGAAGAAGATAATAAGAAAGGAAAATTGGATTGGTGATTATCTCCCTGAAAATCAATACAGAGAGAACAAGTCCAATAAGGAAGATTGTGTAGGAGAAGAGGTCTGTTGGAGGACAGAGCTGCTCAAAGTTTGGTTTCTGGACTGGCGGTATTGGCATCACCTGAGAACTTGTTAGGAATGCAGAATTTCAGGGCTGTTTCACACCTACTGAATGGAAGTATCTGGGTCTGGGGCCCAGGTATCTGTTTTAACGAACTCTTCCTGTATTATTCTGCATATTAAAGGATCCAGAGATCTTTGAAGTTGAAAAAACAATGTTAGATGTAGGTCAACCTCCTCATTTTATATATAAAGAGACTAAGTCTTGGGAGAGGTTCAATACATCAATTTAATCCAAAAAGTTAATGGAAGGGAAATTAGAAGTGTAATCTGAATTTTTACATTGTCTATTTCTTTCTAGCGCATTATAGAAAGAAGGTGTTCATCTACTCACACCCCAATGCCCTTCTGGACCTTTGAATGTAATCTGTCCAGGGACAAATCTACACTAATCAGTGTTGTGTTCCAGTCCCCAAATTCAAAATAATTTTGAATTATTTTGTGTGAGAAGTTGGTGGTTTTTACCATGATATATATTTATGTTTGGCTCTGATGAATTTATGTTTGCAATAAGTCTGATATTTGTTTTAAATGAAATATATAATTTATAGATACAG
Source organism: Hipposideros armiger (assembly GCF_001890085.2). Lineage (NCBI taxonomy): Eukaryota > Metazoa > Chordata > Mammalia > Chiroptera > Hipposideridae > Hipposideros > Hipposideros armiger. Next base: position 1,611,353 of record NW_017731506.1, read on the forward strand.
ATATAAGAGTAAAAACAAGGGTGTTGGATTAAGATATTGAGGACTGTATTAAAGATCTTAGACTATTTGGAGATGCGTGGCTTAGACAACTCAATGGGAACAAACAAAGAATGGAGTAAGAAAAATACAGCATATGCTTTAGGATAATAATAGCTGACACTTATTGATCGCTCATGAAATGCCAGGTAACAGAATGCTTTATGTGCGTTATTTAATCCTTGTAGTTGTCATATGGTGTAGACAATGTCATTATTTCAGTTTTAAAGATGAGAAAACATTTTAAAAATAAGATTAAGTGTATGACCTTACATTTGATTATGTAAACCACTATTTCATGGTTTAGTTTGTTTGCATATACCCAGACTATACCAAACAATAACAGCAAAACCATACATACATACATACATACATACATACATACAAACATACATACATACACACATACTTACATTTAAGGTTGCTTACAGAGGTAAAGAAAATACAGCATAATAAAACAAATTTAAAAGAAAGAAAATGAGGAAAGGTGATCATGTTAGGAAGGAACCAGAGAAAGGAGAGCACACAAAACAAAAGCAATAAAATAATTACATTTGTTAAAAATGGGCCACATTAGCAACCAATATGAAGAAGAAAATATCATAAATTACAAGGGTCTATAAAGTAAAAATAAAGCAACTTTTGGAAAAATTACTGATACTGATACCAGAAATACATTTCTCCAAGGAGACCTCATAAATAATAATAGTATTAATCACTAACATTTAATTCAGTACTTTGCTTCTATTACCCCATTTAATCTTTATAGAATATTGAGAGTTGTTCTTATTTTGAATATGGGAACATTGAGGCACAGAGAAGGCAAGTGAATTGCTTAAGGTCACATAGCTCGTAAGTGACAGACCTGGAATTCTAACCTAGATCTATCCTGGGTCCCCAGCCAGTGCTCTTCTAGCAAATCACACTTCTAGCAAATTGAGAGATTCCATACTGTATAAACTGGAATACACGAAATTTCTGATTCTCACAGCTCCCCTCCATAGAGCACAATGAAATTATTTTAGGCAGAATTATACAAAAGCAATCCTAGTGGCAGCCAATGTAGCAAAAGTCAAAAATGTATTTCTTGTGCTGAACTCTTCTTGGGCCAAAGCCTTAGAGCAGAACTTCACAGTTTGCTGGACCTGCTGGATGGTTGACACAGGGACAGGATGAGGATCACCTAAGTTCTCAGGACGGTTGGTGAGTTTGGGGTAGCCAGCCCCAGGCTGGTTGCTTCAGGGCTCACATACCTGGATGGTGACCTAAGGAGATGGCGGAAACAGAAGAACATCAGCTGTCATTGCTGTTCCATAAGCCCCGAGCCTGTCCAAAGTGGTGCTGCCCCCTTCCATCTATTGTACTTTAGCATCTGGTTATAGAGCACATCATTGCCCATCTGTAGTGAAGGCTCCATAACTCTGTTGCAGATGTTGGTGTTCTTTCATGTAGCCCAGCCGCGGCCACTCAAATGTTGGGAAAGGTGAGTGGGGGCAGGACAGGGCAGGGATTTCTGGAAGGTACAGCTCAGAGGAACACCTTGATACATCTTCTCACAGAACAAATACTTTTGTTTGTGATTGCTGTCCCCCGTTCCAGTGGCAGGAGGGTGACTCCAGCATACTGAACATGAGTGCTTCATTAAAAACAGAAACTTGAAATCATGTGATTGGATTTGAAATCTATTTCAACATTACATGGGATAATGGAAGAACAACAAGAGCTGTTAGCTTCTTGAACTAAAAATGTCAACTTGCAAGTTTTTTAAAGGATATGAAAAAAATCTTACACTTTCTTTTGCTTTTTGTTAACAGATTTATTAAAGTGTAATTGACATCCAATAAACTGTACATATTTAACATGGATCATTTGATATGCTTGAAATATTTATATACCTATAACACTATGACCACAATTAAGAGTGAACATGTGGATCTCTCCCTAGTTCCCCCCTGCCCTTGTAATCTTCCCTGCCAGCTTCTCAATGCTTGCTCACCCCTGCCCTGGCAAACACTGATCTGCTTTCTGTCACCATAGATCACTCTGCATTTTCTAGAGCAGGTGTGGGCAAACTACTTGGGCTGAGTCAACTACCTGTTTTTGTAAATAAAGTTTTATTGGTACACAGTCATGCTCATTCATTTACCCATCGTCTATGGCTGCTTTTGCTCTGCAATATCAGAGCTGAGTAGTTGCAGCAGAGACCCTATGGCCTGCAAATATTTACTGACAGGGCCTTTATGGGAAAAGTTTAACCCCTATCCTAGAGATTTGTATAAATGGAATTAAAGGATATGATATCTTTTTGGTCTGGCTTCTTTCCTTCATAATTATTATGAGATTCATCCGTGTTTTTGAATGCATCATAGTTTATTCCTTTTTATTCTTATTTATGAGCAAAATCCTTTGTGTGAATATACTGAGACTTGTTTATTTGTCCAGCTGTTGATGTACATTTGGGATATTTCCAGTTTGGAGCTATTGCAAGTAACGCTGCAATGAACTTTCATATGCAAGACTTTGTATGGCCATACTCCTTGTTTTTTGATTTAACAAATAGCTAGGGGGGGAATAATTGGATCGTGTAGTGGGTATATATTTAACATGGTAAGATACTCTTAAACTGTTTTTTAAGAGGTGGTGCCATTTATCTGTTCTGTTCTCACCAGCAATGTGTGAAACTTTCAGTTCTTCTACATGCTCACCAACACTTGGATGCATCTTTAAGATTTTCACCATTCTATACGTGACCATGTGTACTGGTATTTCATTATAGTTTTAATTGGCATTTTGTTAATTACTAATGATGTTAAGCATGTTTTCAGTGCATATTTGCATTTTGTATTTGTGTGTGAAGCATCTATTCAAATATTTTACTGATGTTTCATTGGGTTGTTTGCTTTATTATTGTTGGGTTTTGAGAGTCCTTTATATCCTCTGCATACAAATCCTTTGCCAGGTTTATCTTCCAGCCTGTAGCTTTTTTTTCATTCTCGTAATAGTGTCTTTTAAAAGCAGGAGGTTTTAAAATTGTTGAAGTTCAGTTTATCAATTTATTCTTTATGGGGTGTTTCTCTAATGTGATATTTAAGAAACCTTTACTTAGCCCTAGGTCATAGAGATTATTTTTTAGGCTTTCTTCTAGAAGTTTTATAGTTTTAGGTTATACATTTAGATTTGCGATTTATTTTGAGTTAATTTTTGTATATGATGTGAAGTATGGATAGTTCTTTTTCTTTTAAAGATTTTTATTGGGGAATTGCGGGGATGGGAACAGCGCTGGGGAACTGGGGGAAGGGGAACAGACAAGTTGCTGTCCTTTTGTTCTTCAGTCTAGTTGTGGAGGACGTCGCTTCACTGGCCC